>NC_056746.1:1315737223-1315784723 GCF_019279795.1 Protopterus annectens | reverse complement strand
GTGCATATTTGTAGGAGACAGCATTCTGAGGCCACATTTTCCATATACAATAAACATTGCCATATATTATAAGAGATAGTGATGTTGCTGACATTAGCAGAGCCATGACAAACCCTCACCCTACTATCCCTATGGCATATGCAATAAATGTATATCCCTGTAGTAGCACTGATTAGATAGACAAGGGGTTGTATTGCAGTCCTGGGCAATGTATGATTATGGGTATGTCAGAGCATTATGATGGGTTTCAGTTAGTATAATATCCAATGTGGGGTGTGTGTGCTGGGTATATTCTCTTTACACCATGGTACCCCCAGTACATGTCCCAAGGTCCACTGTATGAGGACTACTGTTACCATCAACCATACAGGTAACTGATTACACTATCCAGCCTAACGATGCATGTGCTGTGTGCAAAAGCTCTGTAACAGAATGGACTCACTAACAAGGTAGTTAGCACTACTAAACCCAGGTCTGTTAAATGTGTCTATGACTGTATGTGTTTGTCAATGTGTATGTGGCAGTATGTCATACTATGTATTGTTCTTTATCACCCAGTACATCCACCATTACCATACTGTACAAGGCCTGGTGATGTTCTTCACATAACAGGAAACTCGGGACACACCTCACCCCAAAAGCTCTGTGGTGTGTGCAATTAAAGCCAAACACATTGGTAACAATAAGTACCTAGGCATGGGTTCTACTCTCAGTGTTGCCAAGTAAGTGTGTGTGTATGTGAAGGGATCTATTTCACTTTGCAGAAAATATATGTCCCTGGAGATCATTTGTCCAAGAAGTAACTGGCGAAAGATAACATTTCAAAGCAATCATGTTGTGGAAATACATTCAAGCAAAACTAGTAGTGGATGTATAATTGCCCTCTTCCCCACTGTACAGCTGTACAGTGATACAGGACTTGGTATATATACATGGGTGTGGTTGTTGTGTCCACAGCCACCCACATTGGGGTTACTGTTGTGGATATCCACCCCACTTAGTGTGCTGTTATACTGTAAACTTCATGTTAACAGATTAATTTGTTGTTAATCACGCTATATGTGGTTCTACACCACCCCACACCCTCCAAAGTGGGGGGCTGTGCCACCCACACCAGCACACCTATGTTTACCAACTCCAGGATTGCACCATCGTTAATGACATTAAACTAGTGAACTGATTATTTCCTGATGTGATGTTTTGCCAATTTGGTCTGGGTGTAATTACATAGACCAACATGAGTTCACTGCAAAATGAAGTTCATCCATGTGATCAGTATTCTCTGTGTATTGCATCAACACCAAAGCCTCTCTGTGTTTGTGTTTGTGTGTGTGTGTGTGTGTGTGTGTGTGTGTGTGTGTGTGTGTGTGTGTGTGTGTGTTGTTCACGGACATTTGGTGTGTGCCACTCAGTACACTTACAATTGTCTACTGTAGAAGAGCTGCTGACATCAGCCACCATGCACTCACCTGTATACACCCCTCAGACCTATCAGCCATGTGGCACATACAGTAACTGTTATACAGACCTGTTACCTGTTTTCAGCTGTACCCGGGATATGACACAGTCAGTGTGTCACCACAGTGCTGCACTCCTTGTAGGACAGGACAGCAGACTAACATCCTCCTGACACATAGACACCTAGAACACAAACAGAATACATTATGGAGACCACAATCAGTTAGTGTTAATAACAGCTATAGTGCATCATGGCTGGACAGCTACACACCCTGTCATGTAAGCATTAATCATTTTAGCTGAAAACATGTTAAACAGCGTTACATTGCTAAACCTTAGGACATTCACCCTGTGCATCAGAACCATATCAGCATGTAACTGCATCGATGGTATGGATGACAGGGATGTGGCACAGGTATCATCATATGCACAGGGTGTGTTTCGGGTTTGCCAGAGGCCTAGGCTGAGCTGTTAGGTTGACATCATGTGTGTGGTTAGGGGGGTTCTTTTTTAAATTGGCTGTGCAGATATGGTGTGTGTAGGTATGGAGGTGTCCTAGCTGTGTTGGTGAAGTGTGTATGTATGTATGTATGTATGCATGCGCACAAGTCTGACATGGGACTGCCCTATACAGGGGTTTGTTGGACAGCTGCAGAACATACATGGCAGGGTGTACGGTTCACTGTCTCCAGCCAGGGACACGAGAACTGTGCCTGCCAGGGGTTTCATGAGCACTACCAGGCAGAAGCCCAGATATGGTACTCTCCCCTGATGATGACAATTATCCACTGGATCCACGTCCCTGTTGGGACCAGCTAGGACCATGTGCATGTGGCCTGCTGCATTGTGGTGTGAACAGCACCGCCCTGCAGTGCTGGTGCTGGTACTGCCACTACAGGAGTGGCTGTGAGTTGTTGCATGTCCACGTAGACCACCTGTTGGTGTTGCTGACCTACATCCACGTGGCCACCACCCTACTCCCACCACATGCACTACCACAGACACCACACAGTCGAGGATTCCCACCATCTCATCCAACCATCCATGCAGGACCTCTGCAAGATAATGGTGGGCACCTGCAAGATCATGGACGTTGTCAAGTACAGCAGAATGAATAGCCCTTTGGAGCCTCAGACTCTGTCTGGCGTAACAATCCATACATGCCTCTGCCTCCATGACAGCCTGAAACATGTGTCTGGTGACACCTGTTGTGGCAGTTCTGCCAGGGGCATGATGGCCAGCAACCCTCCTGTGAGCACCCCTGTACATCTGCCTGTGTGGTACCTTGCTGGTCATCTGGCTATGGCTGCTGTGTACAGACACACTTGCCATAGTCCCCACACTGTCCTGTCCCATGCCACCACTCGCTAACTGTCCCTCATCTCTGGCCGCTGGTGCTGGGGTATGTATGGGCATTATGACTGTGTGCAGGGATGGGGTGGATTAAAGTGGGATATCAACTGATGGCACAGCTTCAGCCCCTGACCACCCTGCCTCACCATGCCTATCATCATTGTCAGAGTCTGTATGGACACTAACATCAGGTTACCTACAGGAGGGACCCTGACCCACCTCGCCACCTGTGAGGGGCAAACAAAAAATGTAATTTAAGACCTGTACATTATGGTTTACCTCTACACACACTCATTCACACACACACACACACACACACACACACACACACACACACAGGTGAGGTGGCATAAAGATATTACACAGACCTCTCATTACCCAACAGTCAACATGCATGACATATGGCACTCAACAGCATGCACTGCAGCCATACTCAATCCTTGTTACCGACATTATACATCTCTGATGCATGCATTGTGTTAGTAGGTGATGCCCTTTCCCCTGGAACACACTGCACCCATGTACACAGTATTGCTATGCACATGTACACCACACTGGCATGTACTGTGCACCATACCTCATGAGTGTACACACCATTGATAAATGTGTATATGTGTGGCAGTTATGTTTTCTCTGTTGCTCACAGCCTATATTTGTTTGTCTGACACATACCTGGGATGATATGAGGACTGATGTCAATAGTTAATGCCTGACCTCTGATTTGCAGATCTCATCATCAGCAGTGCATGTATGAGCAATAAAATACCATTACACTGACAACCTTCAAAGCTTAATGTGGATATGAGGAGTGTACACACCCTTGTTGACATGCCAGCCTCTTCCATGATATGCAATGGGGCCACAATACTCATATGTTAACATTACTGACACCCGATATGTGACATATGACCTATGCAATCCAATGCAGTATCAAACAAATGTGTTAGTTGTGCAGATGCTGAATAAGATGAATACAATATGTGGGTTGCATAAGTGTGCACACCTTTAACACAATGTTTTGTTGCAGCACCTAAGTGAACTACAGCACTCACTATTCCTGGAATGGGTATACTAGCATGACCCCTCTTCACATGCCATTATTTGGTCACTCCATCCTACAAATGTCCCCCAACTCTGAGGGATTGCAAGGTCAACTCATGTGCACAGCCCTAGGAGGTCACACAGTGGCTTCACTATTGTTGTGGAGTCAGGGTTATGTCTGGAACAATTCATGACCATGACTGCATTCGGATACAGCCATTTTTAGTGAGCTTTGGACGTATGCTTCAGTTCACTGTTGTGTTTCAGGATGACACCCCTCCCCATCCTCAGCCTTATTGCAGATGCTTGACAACTCTGGGCCACACATGAGTGTTATTTTGCAGTGTTCCAAATTCTGAATGCCATGTCTATCGGCCTAGTTCCTGCTAATGAACAGCAAACCTAAAGGTGTACATTGGCACCAGGAAGATACAAATAGGGATGGTGGCCCTGAGGTGGAGTGAGGTGTTGCTTGTGCACCACATGTCTCTTTATGAATACTGTCTGTAGGTTTCAGCCTTGGTTTCATGACACCATTACATATTGCAACACGTGCCTTTGGGAGACTTAATGTTATGCATATGCTACCTGTAGAGAGCCCTGGATGATGTTTCCTGTGGAACAACTCTTCTGTCTGATTACCCTATCCCATAGGCCACACTTATGCAGATTCCAGGCAATTGTTGTCACAGGTACTGCACAGGCAGTATTTGCTAGACATTCCTGCAAGTCCCTCAGTGTTGCTGCATGCTTCTGGGTAGCCTCTGTGACCAGTTTGCATCATTTGTTGTCATCTGTTTTGGATGGGCATCTGTTTATTTTCTGTGTTAATGTTGTCCCATACTTCATACACGCATACATGACTGTCTGCACTGTTTGCCATGGTATATGCAATGATGAGGTAAAGCTACTTTTCCCACTCCTGAGTGCTACCTTTTGGATATGGGATCCATTTCATGGTTTGTAAGATGTGTGCAAGCCACGGCTGCCTCTGTTACAGGTGAATGGGCAAATGTCATGGACATACTTCTTGGACAGCAGACCATTACTTGGTGTGACATTGAGGCCCTGTACTTGATGGAAGGTGTGTACTTAAGAAGAGTGAATGTTGTCAGTACCTCACAAGCTGCTTGCACAATATGTTATTTGGAGCGTGTGCACACATATGCTTCCAGTGTTTGTTAAGGTATGTATTCCCCATATTTGTTGTCCTAACATAGGATTCCATATTACATATTAATTGCTCATGTTGGGATCACATTACAGGTTGTAAAAGGTGTGGAATGTGGTATTGTGATTTGCCGTTATTTATACCAGGAACAGTTGCCATTGTAATAGTGGTGTATACACTGTTGTAGCCACTGTTTAAGGGTAATGATTCAGACATGTCCCTACTGTAGACCATTTGTCCCACCATTATGTTCATCTATATCCACACATCTTCCACTGTCAGGCTGTTAGGTATACTGCAGGACTCTTACATCCCTTCAGATATGCCACTATGGTGACCACTGTGATGCAGTGCAGTTAACAGCAACAATAAGTGAACATGTACAGCGTGCATTAAAATAGCATGGCCATAACAGGGCTGGTGTATTGGCAAATCTGAACAAAACAACTCCATACTCACCAGCTACAGGCTGCCGCCCCAGTTGTATACCAGAGGGACCTAAATATTTGTGTGAGAGATGTAATGTCAGTAGCCACACCTGTAGCATTGGTAGAGGGTGGGAGCAGCAGTTCAGCACATCAACAATACAAACCCACAATACTGGAGATTATGCACATCTGTTCATTACTACACTGCAGCAACCGACTATGTTATCTGATATATGCATATAGATACTTTACAGATGAAAATGGATAAGCAACAGTGGTCTACTAATGTGCCCTAGAGCCTTGCCTGCATGCTCCTCATCCATTATGTGGGTGGCACCCACCTCCACAATGCTGTCTTCAGCTTGCTGGCTTGGCTGGTGAGCGGGTGCCCCAAGGCTGCTGAGGAGCTCCTCAGCATGTGTTAGTGGGGGCTGGATGGCATGACCCCCCCAAATGTGGCTAGCTGGTCCCTCCTACCTGCAGTGACATGCTGATGGATGTGGCAGAAAAGATCTGTGCAGCGATGCCGCACCTGCTCATAATTGCGGTTGTGCAGGCCAACATCATTTACACTGTGGATGAGCTCATTCCACAGGGCGGTCCTGTCCAGCAGATTCTGGGCTCTGCGCCCAAAGAGGATGGCATGATGGACTATGAGGTGCTGGATTATTGCATCATTTTACAGGGGTGTGTATGCAAACAGACATTCCCGGGACATTATACCTGGAAAACATAAACAGGAAAAAAGGTCAGAGGACCTCATATAGTTGTCCATGTGCACATCAACTGTGAGTGTTACTTGCAAATAATCCAGACTATACCATAGCACTGCAAGTTATTATGGCTTGTACATCTTGCATTGCACTCCTGGCACTGACTTGTCTAATTCCTCCAATATTGGACACTTAATGGCATAATCCACTACACACCATTCATTTCTGTGTAGAGGGATGACAGTGGCCAACTTCCATGTGGATGGTGTATGGAAGGTGGCATGTGTGTGTTTGACTGTAGTGTGTGATGGGACTGTGAGCACATGCCTGTGTGCATGTGTTCATGTAGGAGGCAAACTGTGATGTTCTCATGCCCCATGGAGACTTGATGTTGTTGCCAGCCATTGATGCGGGCAGGAGTGTGGGTGAGGTGCATATCCCCCTGTACTACTGTTGTGGACAGGGTGTCACTATTCTCACCTGTCTTGTCTGATGCAGGTTGCCTTTATCCATGGCATGTGTGTATGAGGTGTGCTTTACTCCCAGTACAGGTTGACTTGTGTTACTGGCTCTGAGACTACGTACATATGTGTAGACATGGTTGCAGTTGGCCTTGGTGGTTTGGATATGTCTGATTTCTAGTCATAGTCAGCCTTACAGGAGGTCATCTGTGAACCTACATGCTTGCTGAGATAGAAGTGCACTAGCTTCAAGTTGTGGTCTGCACCTATGTGTCCCTGTACAGCCACTATAGCAACCTATTATGTGCTTTGTGTCTTGATGGTGCCCACTAAGGGGGATTACTCTATAGTTGGTGGAGGATGGTTGTACAGGTAAGGTACTGCTGATTCCATATAGCTACAATGGATATGAAGTGTCCACACCCCTGTTACAATGCATGGTACTTGTGCAATTGGAACATGACCCCACAAAAGCACGTCAACACAATCCCCACCTGTGATGTGTCCTATAGCCTGCTCAGTTAAATAGGGAACATAACCTGTCCTCTGGAAACATATTGGTTCATAGGTGTGTACTAGGCTAATGGCCCTGGAGCATTTACAAGCCTAAACCATAGGATTACCCTGGCATCGTGCCACCCCATCTTAGTTCCCAGTCTCTCTGTTGAGTAAAGCCACTAGAGTGATCCCCGGGGTTAATTTTCTATTTTCCATCCACTCATGAAAATTTCTCTTGAAGAGGGACAGCAAGGTGCTCTGACATGTATGGGAAGTCTGTTCCAGAGCTTGGGCGGTCTCTGGGTTATGAACCTGTTCCTCCAGCATATGGGAAGTAATACTCAGTACAGTAAGCCAGTTGAATGTGTGTGCACACCCATACACTGGTATGTTGTGTAAACACCTGCTGAGATGATTACAGCATCCATTTGTCTTGGTTTGTACTCTGTCATATCACATCTTCACTTGGCAATGATTGCTCATCTTCCATGAAACAGCTTTGTTTCTTTTTCAATAGAATTGTATAGGTTATGGGTCACATTTCAGGTGAGAAACATTTTGACATGACTTCCTGTGGTGTCATTGGCATACAGCACACAGACCTGGCATTCCAACAGGAGTGTGTACACTTTGATATCCAGTGTATATGGGTGTTGATATAGCTGTTAGTGGTAGGCATGGACAATGGGTCATAACACAGTTGTACACATCTCTGATTGCTATGTGATAAGCATGCCTACTGTAGTACCCATATCAGTGTCATGGCAATGCAACAATCAGTACACATTGTATTTTGTTGTATGCAGTGACAGTAATATTACACACATGTCCAACATGTACATCTTATTTTCCAGACTGCTTGTGACCCATGTTATTACTTTTGTGACTTTCAGCTGAACATACGGATACATACACATGCTCAGGGGATACCTAGTACACATTTGTGTTCTATGTCATTATGGCACACTGTATTTACAGTCTTGCAGCACAATCATACATCTCAACCTGTTAAATCAGGACTTCTGGTCATTGGTCCACCTCACTGCGTGACAAAACAGGGAAGTCAATTTTAATATATCAGTATAGGTGCCATAACACAAATATATGTGTAAGTGACTACAGATATCTGTAACAACTGTGAACTTTGTCCAGAAGAACACTGTGAAGTTGAGTGTTATTAATTCAATATATCTCATGCAGTTTAACACACACATCTGCAACAGTGCTTTACTATGCTCATGCCCTATATAAGTATCCTAGATTTACAATACAAACATGTATAATACTCATATTCACAGGTAACATATGGGTATGGGCAACATCCCATTAACTGGCCTAGCAGTGGCACATACACAACTGTTTGACAGACACTCTAGTGGTTGCCATATGTGAGCTGTCCTTTCCCAGAGTGTGTCAAGCTCCTCAGATGTGACCCAACCTATCAACCTCTTAGAGCATCACATGTGGACAAAACATTAGGGGAGATATACAGGGACAGATCGTAGATATGCCTATTACAAACCTATGAAGTTTGTGCATGATACATTTCACACTATCATGACTGTTCTGAAGGTGGTGGGGTCGGAAACTCATGCATCTGTCATGATTTCATTACTTCCACCTTCAGCTATTTGCCAGACTAATATAGATGTTTGGAGGAGCAGAGCAAACACTATGATGGCTAAATTTTGACATTCTGTGCAGATCTGCACAGTTGACAGGTATGGACCACTGAAGACAGAGTCAGATGCTATGTCCATAGCATTTGTTCAGCAGGACATCATTAGAGCAGGTATTTATGGCACATATACATATTTCATAATAATCTATCCCATTATTACAGACCAAGTACTACATTCAATTACACGCTTACATGTTTCACGTACCTGGTTTATCTTCAGGTACCTTCTGTGTAAAAGATGTCTTCCTGTTTCTTATTTTGAGGGGTTTTTTTGTGTGTGTGTGTGCATCTCTCTCTCTCTCCACTACTGGGATCAAGCTTATTTGATTAGATTGAAGCATGGCTTTTGATGGTGATGCTCATGTTCAGGTGATGGCCTCTACACCAGTTGCTGTTCCCCACTTGCTAATTGCATGCAGGCAGTTGTGTAGGTCTTCCAATAGCCAATGTCATAGCAACCCACTACTATAAAAAGCTACATCATGTGGGCGTTGTCCCTTTATCTTTCCTGTATGGGCGACATCCTTCCTGTGTGTGGGCAGCAGTGTTACAGACAGCAGGTAGCAATACCTCTTACAACAGGACTTGTAGACACAGGCCAACTACATGTCTGTATAAGGTTCCAGACCTAGGGACAGGGTGTGAGTATTGCTATTATATGCATTGAATACTGTTCGTTTTACAGGGTCTCTGTGTACATGCTAGTTTTGCATGGAATGCAGTCTGTCTGCATAGCTCTCAACTGTGGGCGTATCCACATGATGGCCAAAGGAGTGGCTGTTGTGTTTTGTCTGTTCACAACACAGGTCTTGTCCCTGACATATCAGTGGCATTCTATCCACTGATTGCTATCAGTACATGGCAACATCCATTTGTGTTTCTGACTTCATATTCCTGAGTAAGGGTATGTTACAACCAATCCTGTAACACTTTCACAATGTATAACAGCAATAGTTCAAATATGGCCCTGTGTTTCAGCCTCGGTCCTCCACCTATATACCAGGCTTTGTCCAGTTGTCATGCAGTAAGAGGTTGATAGGTAAGGTTTATCACTATTTAGTGCTGACATTCCTGCAATCATTCCAGTGATGTTGTGGATTCCCACACAAGTTGTGGGGTAGGGTCCATATATATGAGGGCTACAGCTGGACAAAACATGTGACCCTGTACAGTCTGGAGGTCAGTGTATGGAGAACACTGTTATATGCCCTTGTAAGACATTTTATGGGGAGGGGTATTAAATGTTTTTAACCTAGGTTGTACAATCAGACCTTGTACTTACAACAGTCTTATACAGACATTCCTAGACATATTTCTTTTTATGTAGCACAGTTTGGGTAACCGTGGTTAACACAACATTACTATTCAGAGACTGCAACACTAAATGCCATACAATACCAGAGTAAACACAACCAGTCCAGGATTTAGAACTTTATTGCGAGACAGTTACAGTTTTATTTAAATATGAGCTATATGGGACTATTACTGTCATATTGTCTGGTTTATTCAGTACAACTCATACACAGTTTTTATACTGCCAGGTGACTTTCTACTACTTTATATTTATTTGGTATGACTACTAAAGGCAGGATTGTTACTCACCAGCCTCGCAATGCAGCCTTTGGAACCTACTGCCGTGGGCTTCCTGATTCACAACCCACTCAGCTGCAGCTGTAAAGAGAATAAAGAAATATTTAGCCAGACCCATCCATCACATACACAGGCTCGACTTTGGTAAACAGTTATTGATATGAATACTTACACACTGCTGGGACATCTTCGCTCTACCTTGCTTCTTGGACCCATTCATCCAAGAGCTCCCTCTTCCTCTGCTTCAGTTCGGTATAGTGGTGCCAGACCTGCTTACCAGTCCAAGGGATACCAGTAGCACTGGTGAGATCACGGGAGAGATGGTCTCAGGCTTCTGCTTTATATTGGGACCCTGGTACTGGCCCTGCAGCAGACTCTCGTCATGGTTATTTACCAGGAGTCCTACCACGACCTTGGACTCCTGTATGCCCCAGCACTGCTCCTGGAAGCTCATGCCCTCGCCAACACCTGCCATACAGCCTACAGTGGGAAGCTGCCACCAGTTATGAGCTGTATTCCCGCCTACGGGGTTTAAATATGGCCAATTTCCCTTCCTTTGCCATGATTGGATGGTTTTAAATATGCTGAGCTAAGCTAAGCTACGGGCAAACCTGCTTAGCTAAGGTTGGCAGTGCTTAAAGGGTCAGGTTCAGCACTGCTTACCATTGGGCAAATCCACTTAGTTGGCTACTCATTGCTTAGCAGTCATATTTACACAATGCTTATACCTGGTAAGCAGAGCTGTGCAATGCTTAGCATTGCTTATTTTTTATTTTATAGACTATCTGCTGTATGGGATTGATTCATCATTCATTACATATTATAAATTAGTTTATTGTCCCTGACATCCCCCAATTTGCTTTCATTACATTTATTCATGTGTGACTATACTGTATGGAGCACTTGTGTTTATATGGGGGTTTCAGAACTTTATTAAACTGACACCTCACATCTGCACCTACTACATTACTCTGGTTAACAAATATGTATTATTTAGTAGCTAATTATAAAAAAAAATGTTTATGTACTGCTTTCACATGTAAAATGCAAACTGGTCATGGTCGGGATTGAACCAGGAATGTCTGCTTGTAAAGCATATGCTCTAACCACTACACTATTGCATTACTGCTTATGTTGGATGTCTCTTGCTATTTAACTTCGTGTGCTGTTTAAGCTGGACTAAGCGTAGCTAAGCAATGGACACACCCACACAACTATGCTTAAACTTTATTGCATGTTTAAAAAAATGTATTTGTTGTGTAGTTTTATTTGTACCCTTCAGAATATCCCTGCTAATGCTGAACCTGTTATTCTATCAACTTTCTGCTTTGTGGGACGATTCTCCCTTTTGGCTTTGTCCACATTCCTTACTCTGATGGGTTGGGAGGTGTGTGCTATGTGCTTATGCACATTTATCCACTTTTGGCTTGGTAGGGATGATTGTCCCTTACGGCTTTGATCAGATTTTTTACCCTGACGGGTTGGGGTGTTACGAGTGTTCTCGCTCATTTTAAATTGCCGAAAGGCAATTTTGGAGTGCGGGGGGGGGGTGCATTGTGAGAGCTTTGCTCTCAGACACACCTGCTGCACTCGTACACGAACCATGTCCATTTTAGAGCATGACAGTGCACCTTCATACATATGCATGGTGCACTGCTGTGCTGAACAGGAATGGTCCCTGCCATGCAGGAATAACTTATTCCTGCATGGCTGCTTGCTGAATCTTGGGGACTGCAATTAAACTATGAAAACATCAGTTGCACGTGGGTGTTTAATTTCTAATGTTTATTTGTAGCTCATTAATTTAACCAGGTACAGGTGACATTAATTTAATTCACTGTAGTACATTCATGCTATTTATGGTTCTCTGGGAGTTAGAGCAGACAGATGTCCTGCAGTCCACCATTTGATTTCTTTAGCCTACATTTGAAAACGTTGTGACTTTGAGCAGGTCATTTAACCAGACACTGCTCCAGAGAAACTGAGCTAGGATTTGCAATGGCTTCTTGGACTGCATACCTAGTGACTACCTATGAACCTGTGGTAAGTCCTAAAAATCAGGTTTAAACCAGACTTAGATTAGTAAAAAGTTTGATATTGATCTAATAGAATCAATGATTATGTAGACAAATCAATGAGTATGTAGACTGAGTTTTGTTGCATAAAACTGTATCTGCCACTAAGGAATTCTAGTCAGGTCTATGTTTTTAATATTGAAATGTCATATTATCAAATGGCAAAATATCAAAACTGAAGAAACAAAAACATGAAATCCAGAGAAATTTGGGAACAAACCTTTAATATCATATTAGCATAATTCATTACACAGCAACTTAGAAATACACTCTAAAGGAACCGAAGAACACATACAAAATCAGATATTAAATAATAACTTGGATATTATGAATGTATATACTGTCTGTATAACTGTGGAATTAACAGTGAAAGCATCTATGTACATAGTGTAAATAGATATGTTGTACGACCTGTATCCTGTGGTATTGACATCAATGTATAACATATATATACGGTCATGCTGTCAGATGTTTTTTATCTGTGACATTTATTAATGTAAAAATAAAAATAAAAATTATTAAAAAAAAATATATATCAAAACTGTAAACATCAAATTGGCTTTTCATTGAAATGCCTGTAACACAAAAAGCAGTGCTTTTTGCAGGAGGGCAAAGCCGCTACAAGCCACATCCCTTGCATATTATATATCCCAACTCTGAGATCGCTCCACTTTGGGGAAGGGACAAACCCAATCCCATTCATGGTTTTGATATTCTGCCATTTCATAATATGGCCTACCAATATTATAACAGGGACCAAGTTCTAGCTTGCACAACATAAAGAGAAAAGAGACTGCCAGTCTCTTTCATCCTCATGTGCCTTGTGAAGCATACTAAAATGCACAACCAGTTAATTAGCCATTTGTTTATTATTAGCAAGTAAACTTGTAATTGTGATTACCACCATCCCGACATCAGAATGTTTCATTTGTTGAATCAGTGTTGTGAATGTTTCTATAATGCTAAATCCCATATGTTTTGTTTCTGCCTTTAGGCATTCCTCCAACGAGTGGTAATGGCACACTTCAGATTTACCTAATCGATATCAACGATAATGCACCTGAGCTGCTACCCAGAGAGGCACAGATCTGTGAACGACCCAACTCCAATGCTATCAATCTTACAGCTGCTGATGCAGACATTGAGCCAAATATTGGACCCTTTATCTTTGAGCTGCCAAGTTTTCCATCTACAGTGAGAAGGAATTGGACCATCACACGCCTCAGTGGTAAGAATGCCAGTAGAATCAAACATGCATGTGCTTGGCCTAATGTAAACTCACAGAAAACAGAAAAATATTTCTGAAGGATAGCTCTGAAAGAATTGTAGCACTGAATACTATATTATTTATTTAGTTATGTATCAGTTGATTTATTTTACTTTTTTGTATTTTTTTCTAGGTGGTTTTTGCCCTCATGTTTGCCAAGCATTAAGTACCCCCCCCAAATCAGACATGATGCATTTGTTCTTACCTGGGAATTTCACAGATCAGGTCGACGAGAACTGTCCAGTGTAGGTCATCATGCATGCAGGTGTGAGGGTGCTCAGTATCCTTGGCAGCATCCCAGCTATGAGGATGAATGTTATGGCCAAACCCCACCCCCTGGGCTGGGGATGAGTGATCTACATCCACATGGGTACATCTTCTCACACACACACCCAGTATGAATGCTAATACCTATTGGGGGGTTGGTGAAACTAACAACTGCCCCTGAGGCCTGCATTATCATCTCATCTCCCCCTTCAATGTGATCAATGCAGTATCTGGCCAGTACTGCCCCACCATCCTCCAGGATGGGCATGTCCATTATACCATGCCACTGTAGTACCCAGGCCATTTAACAGACATGGGTTGTCTACATCATACCCAGTATGTTATCCCTCTATGCCACCAGTGCTAGTTTATGTTTCTGTTTATATTTGTTGCTGTTTTACTCAGCACTAAATGAAAAGTAATGTAATCATTAATTACAGTGGTAAAACACAAGCCAACATGGGAAACCAAAGAATACACACTGAAAAAAATGCAAAAAGAAATAGTGCTGAAATTATATAAGAATCACAGGACCTGATTATTAGCATTAGGGTGTAATTGTGTATACTTCCTTTCACTCATGTTCTCTTAAGCGGTAGGTTTGCTGATTAATACTGGTTGTGACATTATGTGTAAAAAAGATACAAATGTGAGATGCAGTTTTCTTAGCCAAAGATAAGCATTACAGTACATGTAAAATAAGTTTTATGAAACAACTCTGTCCATTATCCCAACAGATCTGAACATTCACCTTCAAACATAAGAGCTATAAAAATGCAGTTAGCTACAGAAACTATATTTTTGTTCCCCATTTGCATGGACCCCACACCAGCCTATCATCTGCTGCCTGAATGCACCATTTTTCCTTGATTGTCTCTGATACTATGCCCCAGAGCTGGGACTGACCCAATGGCAGACTGGGCAGGGGAAGTGCAACAGAGCCGCCTGCATGTACATGCACTGGTCCTTCATGTCAAGGGATTTCTTGGTATGCCCTAACTGGATGGAACTACTGACAACATGCGCTGGTCCTTCCTGTCAGGGGATTTCTTGGTATGCCCTAACTGGGTGGAGCTACTAACAACATGCACTGGTCCTTCATGTCAGGAGATTTCTTGGTATGCCGTAACTGGGCAGAGTTACTGGCAACATGCACTGGTCCTTCATGTCATGGGATTTCTTGGTATGCTGTAACTGGGCAGAGCTACTGACATCATGCACTGGTTCTTCATGTCAGAGGATTTCTTGGTATGCTCTATCTGGGCAGAGCTACTAACAACATACACTGCTCCTTCATGTCAGGGGATTTCTTGGTATGCCATAAGTGGGCGGAGCTACTGACAACATGCACATTGCCACACGTAACAGCAGTTAATTCCCATCCTCCCACAGAAGATCTGCCTTTGTGATTATAGTACATCCTCATCACTGAAAATGTATCTGCATCTCAGGAAGAAAACCCTTCCTCCAAGAATGGGCAAGCTGGCAAAGCCACTCTTTCCCACCCCAACCTCACCAAATGCCCTCCAGTGCTCAAGCCCCTAGTTGATCTCAGGTCATCTACATCTGAAGTAATCTCTCTGTGCCACAAAGCTGATTACTTCAGAAATTAATTTAAAAATTGGCAAAATGCAAACATTAACATTTACTTTAGAAAGTCTTGTATATATTTCAACAAAACAATAGTTTGGCAATCTTCTCAGACATACTTTTTTTCTTTCAGAACTTCTGCACATACAGAGAGTAATGTTTTAAATCTGCTGAGGATAGTGGAGTTCGATGTACTTCAGCTGTTGCAGTAGGAAAGAACGGTACAATTTAACATGCTTCCCGCCCCTTATCAGCACAGATCTCATCCAGAATGAATGACTCTTCAATTCTAAATGCATACGACTTCAACCTGGGCCTGTCTGCCAGGCCCTGTAACTGCTACACATTGCTCTGAATAATGAGTCATAGCTGTAGTCAGTTTAGAATATCGGCTGCTCTAAAATCAGGCAACAGAGGATGTCTCTATAAAATATATTGGAGCTTAGCACTTCTTTGTAGAATGACTGTGAAACAAATCAACACAAGTTTGGTGTCAGCTTGTGAATATTCAATTCAGACAGTGCTGCTGCTGTATTAGGTCTATTTTGCCTGTTGCTAGCCACACCACAATAGTAAAATGACAGGCACCAAGTTCTATTGTCATTCAGAGATAGTATGACCTTGAAGCAGTGTGCTTGTCTCCAAGTCTTTTATGATTTGAAGTTTACATGATTTTTTTTTACAAATGTTGCATATGTGAACAGGTCAGTTTATTTGCTTTGAAGGATTAACTTCAGCCACTGTTATACTGGCAGACATTGGCATTTCAGAAACAGAACCCTGTTTACCCTGCAATAAATTCCATACATGGAACATTGGCAGAGTGCTTTATTCACAGGACTTGCAACTTGATTTAAGTGTTGGAAGGTGACAGATCATATATCTAGCACCAGATTAAAAAGGTGTGTCTTACGTCACATACACAGACGGGTACAACAGATCATGCAAGACTGTGATGAAGGTACTGAACCTGCAGCTCACACTGTTTAGTGCAACTACTAGAACAATGTCAAAGCCAACATTATAGCCATAACTAGGGCAGGGTGAAAGGAACAGCTGACCCAGGCATGAGCTGTTGGGGGCATAATGTGTCCCAGGATTCAGTAAAGAACTCATGCCTGATCTTGTGGTTCCAGAAATAAATGCATTTATTAGCTTTGTGTGTTATTAACCATAGCAAAGAGCTTTCATGAGCTTTCTCTTATGGTTCTTTGGTGGTCGTTCCTTTTTTTTTTTTTTTTTTTTTTTTTTTATCCTTAGGGTATTGTCAGTCTGCCCAGGGTGCCAGTTGACTTAACTATGGCTCTATTAACATTTTATCAAACCTTCTGCTGATATTATGCTGCCAGTGGGGTGCAGGAAGCCAATACCACTGAGAACTGGTTACTTCACATGGTCTAATGGCTTTTCCAAACCTGCTACAACAAAGGCATCCACAGGCAGCTGTAGTTTCATACAGAAAAACAAGAGCTTTTGCTCATCTTTCAACTGTTCTTTCAAAAATAGATAATAAGAACAGATTCTACAGGCAGGTGGGTATAACCTCTTCAGGTTCTGCAAGACTACTACCTTGTTTAATATATTTGCAGAACAACTCTAGAATTACCTTGAAAGCAGAAGCTTTTTCCAAGAGTATGTCCTGCCAAGTCAACTCTAATAAGAAATGCATCAGAAATTATTTCTCTTCCCATGATGATAGCTGCCTTCACAGGCAAAGCTGTCTGTGCTTGCTGTTACTTGGTATCTATTTTAAGAAAGGAAAAAGGCTGTGTTAACTTATCAAAAGCTATTATGCATATCAAGCCAATGCTGAATTGCAAAATTAATATACATGGCACCACTCCTTCTTGTGCTTCGTATTGTCTGCCTCATTTTATTCTAGATGCCTCCCTAACTTCAAATAAGTGTTAAGTGGTATGTTTGTTTTTCATAAAGTCCACTATATGACTGCAAAACAGCTTACTTCTACCACATACAAGTCTGAAGAGCTATGCCCACCCAGTCAACAGCATATACAGCACTGGATAGATGGCAATCCTTAACTTTCTCAGGAGAAATGCACGTTTTGATTTTTGCATGGACTTAGCAACATTTGTCTTGAAATCACCTTGATACAAATATTAGAATCCCTGTCAAAGGCTAAAAGGATATCTCCATGGGAACACACAGTATATCAGGCTGCATTCCCATCTCTCAACTGCCCAGAAATTTGCACAACATCCCTGATTTACCCCATATTTTTGGCTTGTCTCCTGTAAAGTGTTTGATTTTCTGATAAATCACTGAGGATTGTAATCAGTCAATAATGCCATTACTATATGAATAACATGCTAAACTGTCCTCTTCCAGCTTTCAGAATCCACCATCACTGAATCTCTTACTGTCTTGCACCTTCTTGTTTCCATCTTCATTGCTAGTTCCCCACTACCTGGCATCTATAAAATATAGATTTTGTGCTTAATTATGCTACTGTGCAGCATATCCTCTATTCTTCTCCTCCTACTGTGCCATCTGTCATCCTACCATGACTCAGTAATATATTGCAGCATCTTTCCAACTCTGTCCCAACCACCTATCCATACTTCTTCTTTACACTCTTCACACATTGCACCAAACCTATTTAATATTGTTCCTCACCTTTATTCCAAATATAGGCTAATTAGCTGCACTTCAACTCAAACCTAAACAAAATTAAGTGCAAGAATCCTCTCCAAAAAAACAAGAAGCTATAATTCCACAATAGACTAAAATCCTTCTAGAAGGAGATATACACTCTAATCCTGGCTCTACCTATCACAATGAACACAAAGATAATTCTCTCCCACATACTTCTATAACCCAACAGCAGCCAGTCTCCAACTCTGGAGATCTAATTTTTGCTGCAATAAATGTTAGAAGAATAATAAATAAAACTGTGGAACTACATGCCTGTATTACTTGGCTTAAACCTAACATAAACGACTCTGAGGTTATACCTCCTGGCTTTGATATCATCCGTAATGACCGTATAAGGAGGGAAGGGTGGTGGTATTACTTTAATATTTCCCACTACCTACTGCATTTCCTGTTACAGCAAACCAACACAAAAATTCAGTTCAGCAGAACTTCTTATTGCTTTCCTCAAAATAAACAATTATAAACAAACATGTATCACTGTCCTTTATATCCCTCCTGGCGACAATACATCGATACTGGGAGATATCCTACACTGGTATGTATCACTGTCCTTTATATCCCTCCTGGCGACAATACATCGATACTGGGAGATATCCTACACTGGTATGTATCACTGTCCTTTATATCCCTCCTGGCGACAATACATCGATACTGGGAGATATCCTACACTGGTATGTATCACTGTCCTTTATATCCCTCCTGGCGACAATACATCGATACTGGGAGATATCCTACACTGGTATGTATCACTGTCCTTTATATCCCTCCTGGCGACAATACATCGATACTGGGAGATATCCTACACTGGTATGTATCACTGTCCTTTATATCCCTCCTGGCGACAATACATCGATACTGGGAGATATCCTACACTGGTATGTATCACTGTCCTTTATATCCCTCCTGTAACAATACAGCTATACTGGGAGATATCCTACACTGGTATGTATCACTGTCCTTTATATCCTTCCTGGCGACAATACATCGATACTGGGAGATATCCTACACTGGTATGTATCACTGTCCTTTATATCCCTCCTGGCGACAATACATCGATACTGGGAGATATCCTACACTGGTATGTATCACTGTCCTTTATATCCCTCCTGGCGACAATACATCGATACTGGGAGATATCCTACACTGGTATGTATCACTGTCCTTTATATCCCTCCTGGCGACAATACATCGATACTGGGAGATATCCTACACTGGTATGTATCACTGTCCTTTATATCCCTCCTGTAACAATACATCGATACTGGGAGATATCCTACACTGGTATGTATTACTGTCCTTTATATCCCTCCTGGCAACAATACAGCGATACTGGGAGATATCCTACACTGGTATGTATCACTGTCCTTTATATCCCTCCTGTAACAATACATCGATACTGGGAGATATCCTACACTGGTATGTATTACTGTCCTTTATATCCCTCCTGGCAACAATACAGCTATACTGGGAGATATCCTACACTGGTATGTATCACTGTCCTTTATATCCCTCCTGGCGACAATACATCGATACTGGGAGATATCCTACACTGGTATGTATCACTGTCCTTTATATCCCTCCTGGCGACAATACATCGATACTGGGAGATATCCTACACTGGTATGTATCACTGTCCTTTATATCCCTCCTGGCGACAATACATCGATACTGGGAGATATCCTACACTGGTATGTATCACTGTCCTTTATATCCCTCCTGGCGACAATACATCGATACTGGGAGATATCCTACACTGGTATGTATCACTGTCCTTTATATCCCTCCTGGCGACAATACATCGATACTGGGAGATATCCTACACTGGTATGTATCACTGTCCTTTATATCCCTCCTGGCGACAATACATCGATACTGGGAGATATCCTACACTGGTATGTATCACTGTCCTTTATATCCCTCCTGGCGACAATACATCGATACTGGGAGATATCCTACACTGGTATGTATCACTGTCCTTTATATCCCTCCTGGCGACAATACATCGATACTGGGAGATATCCTACACTGGTATGTATCACTGTCCTTTATATCACTCCTGGCAACAATACAGCGATACTGGGAGATATCCTACACTGGTATGTATCACTGTCCTTTATATCCCTCCTGGTGACAATACATCGATACTGGGAGATATCCTACACTGGTATGTATCACTGTCCTTTATATCCCTCCTGGCGACAATACAGCTATACTGGGAGATATCCTACACTGGTATGTATCACTGTCCTTTATATCCCTCCTGGCGACAATACAGCTATACTGGGAGATATCCTACACTGGTATGTATTACTGTCCTTTATATCCCTCCTGGCAACAATACAGCTATACTGGGAGATATCCTACACTGGTATGTATCACTGTCCTTTATATCCCTCCTGGCAACAATACAGCTATACTGGGAGATATCCTACACTGGTATGTATTACTGTCCTTTATATCCCTCCTGGTGACAATACAGCTATACTGGGAGATATCCTACACTGGTATGTATCACTGTCCTTTATATCCCTCCTGGCGACAATACAGCTATACTGGGAGATATCCTACACTGGTATGTATCACTGTCCTTTATATCCCTCCTGGTGACAATACAGCTATACTGGGAGATATCCTACACTGGTATGTATCACTGTCCTTTATATCCCTCCTGGCGACAATACAGCTATACTGGGAGATATCCTACACTGGTATGTATCACTGTCCTTTATATCCTTCCTGGCGACAATACAGCTATACTGGGAGATATCCTACACTGGTATGTATCACTGTCCTTTATATCCTTCCTGGCGACAATACAGCTATACTGGAAGATATCCTACATTGGATATCCATAACATTTTCAATAAAAAAATGTACCAGGTGATGTGAATGTCAGTTGGATGGACATAAACTGTCTGCAAACAGCTAAAGTTAACTTTGAGTATGTGCCTACCTGTTTGTGCCAATATTCATTTTCCCCTGGAGAGCACTCTGCTTTGGCTTGTAAGCAGCCCCCCCCCCCCACACACACACACACTCATCTTCCACTTTCTCTCTTATTCCCTTCTATTAGCAAATAGTATCTATAACTGATCAATACTGTGTGTTTGTTAATTTAAACTGAGGCCACAGTAGCCTACTGATACAAGTTTATCCTGTTTTTCCACCTGGCAAATGGTTAAGAAATGACTTACAGTTTCAGAGCAGTCCTTGGTCAGTTGTGAATGTTTCTTAAACGCAAACTTGTCTTTGCTTTGGCTCATTAGCAGCAGTACAAAGAGCTGCCTGCTCATACCCTTGTTCTCCCCTCCCCCTTCCCTGTTTATTACCTTAAGACAATCCCAAAGTTAATAAATATTACCTGTGGCAGGCATAATTTTAACAACTACAACCACCCTTGTCACTATCATATGTTCATTTATCAGTTAACTCTGTTACCTGATTGTTTCCAGCCCTCTCATAAGAGCAACTAACAGGGTCTCTACCCACTTCGCTTCCCACCCTGCCCCCTATTCCCTCCCACCCCCAGTGGTCTCACCTTTATTACACTCACAAACCCCTCCCATCTTTCCAGTAGCCAACCACAGCACTAACCCAACACTACCTCCTCCATCTTCCCACTACTATCACACCTCCTCAACTAACATGTACAGGCATACCTTACCTATGCTCACAGCACGCACTCTCCTTGCATATCTTACATCCTACCAAAGCTCCATCATTCCCCCACTCAAACACTACCATTGTACTACTACTCACACCACCACTCATGTCTCACCCTCACTCAGCTCCCCTCCCACTAACTCAAGAAACACCCCTATGCACCCCCCACATATTCTACCAACTATATTACACAAACATAAAACATCCCTACAACTTTACAAAGTAACCCTCCCACCATACCTATTACCCAAAGAGCACAATCTTAAAGTTTCTCTTATAAACATACACATTCAAAAACTGAGAAAACTAATAACCTCATGCATATCTAAACTAGCCCTAAATGGAGATATCCACCCCAACCCTGGCCCTACCATCTCCAACCCCAATCCCCATAATCAGACTAGAAACCACAACTTCTCCCATATTACAGCCAATAGAAAGCCAAGTGACTTCCTTCTACAAAGCCTAAATATTAGAAGTATATCCAACAAAGTCCATGAACTCCATGCCGCCATAGACTTGTACTCCCCAGATATAGTCATCCTGACAGAAACCTGGCTAAAACCTCACATTACCAGTCAGCAAATACTCCCCACAGGTTATGGCATACTAAGAGTAGACCGGCTAAACAAGAAAGGAGGTGGTGTAACTATAATATTTAAACAGCATCTAAACATCCAGATCTTAAAATCATCAGCTCCACAAATAGGCAATGAAGAAATAATATATACCAACCTCAAAATAAACCAAAACAAAACCATCAACATAATTGGATGCTACTTCCCACCTGGTCACATCATCCCTCCACTAGAAAACCTCCTCAGCTGGACTACCCACCATCTCCCCCAAGAAACTATCATTTTAGGTGATTTCAATATTGACTGGCAATCCTATTCTGGCAACCATCCAACCCATCGTATAAACCTTCATGGCTTCACCTAACTAGTCCAGTCGCCAACCAGGATAAATAAAAACTCCAGCAAGCACACTACCCTGGACTGGATACTAGTCAGTAAGAGCCCCCAGCCATATATAACAGGCTGCTTATCAGATAGCTTCAGTGATCACTCCCCAACATTCCTACTCAAAAAATACCTATACCAAGCTAAACCTGTCATCTACCGTCAAATACATAAAAAACTAAACTTTAACCCACTCACATTCATCTCATCCCTCAAAGAATGTAACTGGCATCCTCTAAAGTACCTCAGCCTTGATGACGCAGTTGAATTTTTTAATACTACCTTCCTGAGCATCCTTAATTACCATGCCCCCATAAGACTTTCCAGAATCAAAGCACAACCCTCCCCATGGCTACAGAAAACCACTAAGTCAGAAATGAAAAACAGGGATAAAGCCTGGGAGCACTAGCACAAAACCAAAACCCCCTCAACTAGACAGAAATTCCTAGAACTACGCAATAGAGTCAAAAAGCTAATAAAACAGGACAAATTCCAATACTACCAGTCTGCCCTAGACTCCTCTCAACACAGCCCCAAACAATTCTGATCCTCCATAAACTCCATCCTCCACCCAGGTAAAGTCAGTACCCCTGCTCCTAACATCCCCTCACTCCTCAGAAAATATTGCTACCTCATTCAACACACACTCCACACAAATCATACTATCACTAGCTAAACAACACAACCCCCCTCCCCTCCAACCCACACCTTCAACTAGTAATCTCCCCACTGCCTTCTCTTTTTCCTCCTGTACCTACCTCCAACATAAAAAAACTCTTAACTAAACTTAAGCCCACCAGATTAGCAGCAGACAACCTCCCAAGTGAATACCTACAAATCGCAGCTGATGCTCTGGCCTACCCAGAATCCATCTTGATTAACCAATGTCAGAAAGTTACGTTCCCACACTGTGGAAAGTATCACATATAATTCCCCTCTACAAAGGTGGACCCTCCACAGAACTAACCAATTACCGCCCCATAGCTATTCTCTCTCCACTCCAAAATACTAGAGAGATGCATACACTCTCAGGTCTCAGACTACTTCCTTACTAACAACCTTCTTTCCAATACTCAGCATGGTTTCCGACCAAACCATAGCACCACCACTGCCTTACTGTCCTTTACTAACACTATCCTTCAGCATAAAAGCAATGGCTATCTCTCCTCTGCTACTTTCCTAGACCTATCTAAAGCATTTGACATGGTCCCACACAAACAACTTATCTTTGTCCTCAATAACCTATCCTTCTCACAATCGGTCACCAACTGGTTTCAGAGTTACCTGTCTGACCGCCAACAATCCGTTGTATGGCAGAATGACATATCTCCCCAACTACCTGTCTCCATAGGGGTTCCCCAAGGATCCATCCTTGCATCCCATACTCTTCTCTGTTTTCACCAATAATCTAGCCTCTGCCACCAAACATGGCACACTCATACAATATGCAGATGACTCAACCATCATCTGCTCAGCCCAGTCCCTACCCAAACTGCAAAAAGTCACACAGGAAGCCTTTTCCTCTGTTGAAACTTGGTTATCCCATGCCCAATTAATACTAAACCCAAGCAAAACTAAACTACTCATCTTCCAACCCACCAAACATACTCAAAACAACTCTCACTTTAACATCACAGCAAAAGACAACACCACTATATACCCAACAAAACACACCAAATTGCTAGGAGTGGAAATAGACAATAAACTAAAATTTGACATTCACATATCCATGACCATAAAAAAGTCTACAATAAACTAGGGGTGCTATACAGAAATAAGCAACTTCTCACCAAAGCAGCAAAGATTTCAATAGCAAATTCTCACCTTATCTCCACCCTACTTTATGCCTGTCCAATATATATACGAACCTAAGGCATTGCGATTTAAACAAGCTAGAGACTTGCTACAACAAAATCACCAAATTCACCACAGGGGCATCCTACCATAGTCACCACTGTCTCTCACTTGCTGAACTGGGCTGGCCTGAACTCCCTCACCACCTTCAATGGTATCAACTCTCACTTGCCCACAAACTAGTAAATCATCCACTAAATGTCCCATCCCTCCAGAATCTACTCCAACCCTATCGCACCACCAGACCACTAAGATCCAGCAACAAAAATCACTTGCAGATCACTAAAGCCAATAACTCTGCTGGTGAAGCACTATTCTCTTGCACCATAGCCAAATTATGGAACTCCCTCCCACCCACAATTACCTCCATACCGTCATGCACCCACTTCAAAACTTTACTAAAAAATGCACCTAAAAACATGCTGGCTATGCCCTTGCAACTCCCACTCTAATATCATCCTCACCATCCAACCACTACCTTTCTTTCCACTCCACTAACTACCTTGATTATAGCAAGCTCAGATGCTCATAAGCCAGTACTTATTATACAGCAGGAACTTCTTCTTGTAACATTTGTTAATGTCTGTTATGTACTTCACAGATAAAGATTCTAGTTGTCTACTGATGTACTATGTTCTTCATCTGTAAATATGTTGTAAGTAATTGCTATGTAAATTGTTAATCGCTATGTAATCCAGTGTTACTGTCTGTTTATTTTAACTGTGGAGCTTTTCTCCCCGGGCCTCTGCTGAAAATGGACCTACGCCCAGTCGGACACTCCCGGTCAACAAATATAAATAAATAAATAAATAAAATAAACTCTAACTCTCCTACATCTTGCATGAACTTATATGGTTTCACACAACTAATTAATAGCCCCCACACATTATAGCATGACATCAAATTCTCTATTAGACTGGATTATAGTATCATATCCTAGCAAATACTCCATCTCAGGTACAATTTCAGACTCTCTCAGTGACGATCTCCTAATCTATATTACTAGATATCTCACACATCCAGTTAAATAGCATATTTATAAAACAACACATAACCTTTACAATTTTAACCGAGAAATGTTCAGTATTACACTGTCATCTATTAACTGGTATATGCTGTAACTGAATTCAGTACAACTTTTCTAAATATGCTGAATAGCCTTGCACTTCCCAGAAGGAAGTAAATGAAAAAAAAAACAATGCAATTTACTATCCAAAAAGAGTAGAATGCTAATGCAGAACAGAGAAAAAGCATGGAAAAAAATTGCAAAAATATAAAACACCTCAGTATCTTGAAAACTTCAGAATGGTTCACAATGGTACAAAAAGCACATAAATGAAGACAAAAAGCTATACTATAATAACTTTCCGAATAATACTAAACACAACCGTAAAATGTTGGACATCCATTAAAGAAATCTTACATCCCAGCCAAAAGTTCAACCCAAACCCCTCTCCCGATAACTCGCCACTCGAAACAGCAATACAGTTCAACTCTTATTTTGTAGATAGTACGGATCTCTAACTAAGGATTCCTCAACATCTAATCCCAATCCTGCCTAACAGCCACATATCACCACATCCACTTTCTTCTTCAACCCTCTGCCCACATCCTATATAAAACTACTCTTAAACTGTGCTCTTCATCAGCTGATGACCTTCCAAGCAAGTACCTAAAAATAGCAGCCAGTAGTATTACCTATCCTGTCTCAGTCCTTATATATATGCCAATCCAGGAATCCCAGGTTCCATCTCTCTCGAAAAAAATCACACATTATCCCTCTGTGCAAAGATGAAATTCAACAGACACTCACAACTTTAGCTCTATAGCAATCTTATTTCCCTTCACCAAAATACTTGAAAATATATTCAAAAACAATTGCTAGACTCTCTCCTGCAGGAAGAACTCTTATTCCCTACACAGCATGTCCTTCCCATAGTACTAGCACTATCCTTCTAACCTATATAGATACTGTCAGTAAATATAGAGATAATGGCAAACTACTCTATTCCTTATTTCTAGACTTGTCTAAAGCCTTTGACACTGTTTGTTACAGCAACTTCTGCTTCAAATATCCTCACTAGCTCTCTCTCTGCCCACCCTTGTGTGGGTCAAAAGCTACCTGTCAATAGGTATCAGTCAGTAAAATGGCACTCTATGTTTTCTGCTTATCTCCCAGTCACCACCGATGGACAAAAGGCTCTATCATCGGTCCACTCCTCTTTAACATTTTCACCAATACACTCCACACAGCTACATACCAGGCAACCCTAATACAATTTGCAGATGATTCCACTATCATATGCACATCCAACAATATGGTGCACCTCCAAAAAATTACTTGGGAAGCTGTAACAGCCATTGAAATGTGGCTTTGTAACACAGCTCATGATCAAACCAAAAAAGACCAAACTACTACTTTTTTCCCCCTCAAATCCCTCTCTCATGAAAAAAAAAAAAAAAAAAAATTTAACGTCCTCTCTCTTGATCATACAACTATTGAAGTCACTTCTCTTAGCAAACTATTAGGGGCGATAGTGGGTCACAATCTTACATTCGACCTGCATATACAACATTGCATAAGAAAAATTCATCAAAAACTAGGGATGCTTTACAGAGCCAAAACCTTTCTCAATGATCCAACTAAAACCAGACTTGCCACTACTTATCTTCTCCCCACACTTTTTTATGAAGATCCCATCCACGTCTTTATGAAGTTCCCATCCTTACTAACCTTCAGGCTTCACAAAAATTAAAACCTGGACAATGCTATAACAAAGCTGCTAAATTTGCAGCACATACCCCTTTCAGAACCCACCACTGTATAACCTGACAAGCCTAAATTGGTTAGAACTGCCATATCAACTAGCATATGCACAATTTCTTAATACTTATAGAATTATTCAGTGTCCATCTGCCTGTTCAGCACTAAAAACATTCTACACAGCTATGTTCCCAGTCAGTCATTGCAATCCAGTGATCAAAACCTGCTGTCTGTCTACAAACCTAGCAAATCTGCTGGGCATTGTCTGTACTTGTACAAGGTTGCTAAGGCCTGGAACTCCTTACCTGTATCTGTCAGCTCTATACCCTTCCTCCCATCTTTCAAAACCACTCTGAAAGACTTTCTAGCTCAAATCTGTCTCTGTTTTTCTTAAAATCCAGGATAAACTATATCTCTAAATGTGAACAGGTATATTTTCATTCCTTATACTTCCTTACCCTCTTTTTTCACTTACTTACTGCTATCTAGTTCTCTTCCCTGACTTTCTCTCCAAATATACCATAAGTCTGATTTTCCACACTTCATATTGCAATTCTTATTTGTATTAGATTAACTTAACTTTAATTTTACTACAAACTGTCTACAATGTCTCTAAATATTATATAATTGTCATATACATATGTGATGCACCACCACTGGACCAGTAAATAACGAGCCTCAATCCTTACCACTGGAAACAGTGGGAGATGTACACTGGAAGGATAACAGGTACATAGACAGTATTTCCAGATGCAGCTCTCTGCATCAAGTGCAATTTCCCTTAAGAGCACACAGAGACCACACTCCATCTGGGGCTGGTTTCTCCCTCTTTCTCCAGATCTCCAATACAACTCCCCACTGGCATAGGCATAGAGTTGAGATCTCATCTAAGTGGCCAAGCCAAGACCTCCAGCACCCTTTCTGTCTAACCAGTGCTTTGTGTCCCTGCCCAAGTAGCTGACACACATACTCATTGAATTTTGATTTACACGCACACACACACACACACACACACACACACACACACACACACACACACACACACACACACACACACACACACACACACACACACACACACACACACACACACCTGGGAAAGGCTGGCACAGGTTCACTAGCTTGGCCCACTTTTGCCAAGACTATAAAGTAGTTATCATTGCCACCAGCCAACTCCTTATCAGCTACTTTAGGACCCTTAATAAAGTGTGTCCAATCTTACTGTGCAATATTAATATCAATACAAATGGTAGTTTGACCAGGAGCAAGGCTATTAGTAGTGGTACACACAGTGTCACCAAATAAATATGCAAGTACTCTCAAAACATAAATATCTCTAAACAGATCAGGTACAATGAAAAGTTTAAATATATTTAATAATAAATAATAAAAGAACAAGAAAATATTCAGTATGTATTCACAGTTCAAAACCACAGGAAATATTTAAAACAACATTGCAGGACAGTCTCAAATAAATAAAGAAAAATATCTAAACTAAGCTTCACTATATTCCTGACTGTATCTAAGAGAGTTACTATACCCTAGTTAACTTACGTAATTAGAGCAAGGCTGATATGTGGTGAATGATTCTTGTCAGGTCCAAGACAGAATACAGAATGCACCGTCTCTCTAAGAGACTCAGCAAATTAATATCTCAAATATTACTGCTGGTATAGCTTGCAGAATGACATCATTTCTTGTCATCTGACTCTATCCCCGGTGAAAACCCCAATGCTGTAAGCTTGGAAGTATTTAGCATCTACCTCTGGAAATACACAGACCTCAGATGTTTGGCAGATGCTGGAAGTCATAAAACGATTGCATTCCTTCATACTTTCAGAGGTAGTAATTAGATCACTCTGAAGACAATACAGAAAACTTCTCAGCACAGACTTTGTCTCTGGCTGCATTGAAAACTGAAAGATATCATCTTTTATTGCAGAGCCATGAAGTAATTTAATTTCAGCTATTTTTCTGACGTTAACCTCCTGTATTCCAGTTTCCACTTTTAAAATATATACATTTAAATAGTTACAATAGTGCACATATATTTCTGTTCTATTCCAGTAGGGCACACTGTGGTTATATTTTAAGCTCAAGCACTTTAAAATAATACTTTTTTAACGCACATGTCTGTACACACCAGTTTGATATACATATGACCTTTAGTTCTAATGCATTTGAAGTAATATATATATATATATATATATATATATATATATATATATATATATATATATATAATATAAATCATGTTGATATTCACAAATTACATGTAATTATTTACAAAACTCCAGATGGTTGTGCTGGCAGTATCTCCTTTTGTCACACATTGTATCGACTTTTAACCAATGTTTTTAAATTATGTCTATTTTTTTATAATTATTTAAACTGCAGATTTTTTTTTATTTTTGAAGTCTGTAAAAGTATTGTTTTTAAAATGTTTTGTAATAATTTGTAGCTGTTCTCCCCAGGCCTGCACTGAAAATGAGTATCTACCCAGTTGGACTTTTCCTCGTAATCAAATATCAATAAGTAGATGAATTAAAAAGTTAATAGGACAACAATTTCTGTATAGGTGGGGGGAGAGAGAACACTAGACACCAGAGATTTTAAATATTATTGTAATTGCAGTATGAAAGATGTCAGATGTTTGATAGGGTAACTGTAGATAAGAGGGATACACATGAAATGTTAATGTAAATGATTTAAAGAAAATTAAGAACAGGGGAAAAGTTTCAAATCTCGTACCTTTGACATACCTAAGCAGAGATTTATTCCTCTGCCCTAACACTATATCATAAGGATACCGTTTAAATAATATCCAAAGTCACTTAAAAATAAATAAACAACAGGGAAAACAAGGTTCAACCTCTGTACCCCTGGTGCAAGAAGCATTTCTTTAAGTACAGTACTCACTTGTGCAACAGAATAGCTCTTCCTTGTCACTTTATTTTCTAAACAGTAAAAGCTATGCGACTCTAATGTATTATTGAGTGACTGTAATGATCTGTGAGTTAAAAGGAAGAGGGTAGATATAAGGCAAAAATCATGGGTGCTCTGTAAAATCAGGGACAAATGAGAGGGATAAGTGTGTCAAGTCTGTCTTTTTTGCAGGCTGGCATATGTACTCAAGACTACTGGACAAAGCTGGGAGAAGCACTAAATGACACCATGGAGATTGTTTTAAATATTACTCTAAGCCACTTATAAAGTTAATAGAGAAATGGATGTAGCATCACCATGTACTTTCTGAAAAATAAGAAGTATAAAACTCCAATGTCTGGTGTTAATAACTGACAGTAGTCATGCAGATTTAAAAGAGGCAAGGGGAAAAAACTAAGAGAATACTTCAGGAATGTTTTGTCATCTCAGAGAGTGGTAAGAGATATGATGTGTGTGTGTGTGTGTGTGTGTGTGTGTGTGTGTGTGTGTGTGTGTGTGTGTGTGTGTGTGTGTGTGTGTGTGTGTGGGAGGGTGTATGTGTTAGAATAACAGAGGAGGTTTGCTGTGCCATTTTGATTGAGAGGAGCACCAGATGTGCTTACCACAGACATACACACTACCCAGTAATGAGGCCTTTCCTTAGTGGGGCTAATATGTGTCTGAATTGCATTTTACAAGATCATAAAAGCAGCTGCAGTTCTTGGCACCTGCAATGCAATTCTTTCTGAATACCAGTGATAGCAGCTGCAGCTCTTGGCACCTGCAATGCAATTCTTTCTGAATACCAGTGATAGCAGCTGCAGCTCTTGGCTCCCACAGTACAATTCTTTCTGAATGCAAATGATAGCAGCTGCAGCTCTTAGCACCTGCAATGCAATTCTTTCTGAATACAAATGATAGCAGCTGCGGCTCTTAGCACCCACAGTGCAATTCTTTCCGAATAAAAGTGATAGTAGCTGCAGTTCTTGGCACCCGCAGTGAAATACTTTTTGAATACCAGTGATTATTTTAATTGTTCAGAAAATGCACATTGCTGCAAAACCTGTTGTTCTATTAACTTTTAAATTAATTTGTGTGATATTTTAAAATTATCCCTAATTTTGGACATTTGTTCCCACATGGTTTGGCTTTGTCCAAAATTCTTGGGCAAAGAAGTTGAGACATAAGATTCGTATCAATGCCAAGTGCACATTTTATAATCCTTAGCTTACACTGTTCATCTTCAGTCTGTTCATAGTCCCTTCTATACACCTTGTTAATTATAGACTCACTAGCCATATATGCAGTCATGGAATGTGTCTTAGCAGAACTCACTTATGCAGACATAGGCAATACATTTGGTTTTGTAACAGACAGATCCTGCTTCCTCAACCTAATTAGCTATTTTGAAAATGTTATGGAGACTGTGGATGGTGGTCACTCCATTCATGCTGGTTATCTCAACCTGACAAAGACATTTGACACTATCCTCCATGCTGCTATTACTGAAAAATTGGATGTATTTAATGTAAAGCCCTACACTGTCCACTGGATTGCAAATTGACTATGCAACATATTCAAAGTACTGAGAGTTGCTGGTACCTTCACTGTGCATAAAGTTGCAACAAATGGAGTGCCATGCGGATCACTGATGAATCCCCTGCTATTTGGAATTTATTCTGCAGACATCCAATCCGATGTTACAAAAGAGTAGTTGACCAAATTTGTCAGTAACTGCAAGGTGGGTACTGTTATTCACTTACCACTGTTACTAACATCTCCAGCATGGCCTGGAATATGCATTTACTGGTGTAGCTAAAAAGTTTCAAGCTAAATGCAAAACAAGTGCAGCATTCAGCAAAATGCTGTTCTCTCCTTGTGTAAATGGCACCCTCTTCATACAAATACTGTCATACGAGACATATAATATACCTCAGAAGTAAAAGTCAGCCAAATCCTTCTTTCACCTTTTCTGCAGTAGAAATAGTATCCCCGTTTAGCTTATACTTCAGTGACAGCATAGTGAACCTTACTAAACATTCTATATATATTTTTCACACCCTACTAAATAATTTCAAATTCCTCTATAAAAAAAATCATACAAAAACTAAAACCCAGCTCACCGTTAGCTGATAACATTCCAGAAGAATACCTGAAAATTGTAGCTGATGTTACAGCCTACCCTATCTTAATTCTTATAAACAGGTCAATACAAGAATGCTATGTTCCATCCCTTTGAAAAAAGTCATATATTATTCCACTTCACAATGGTGGTAATTCAAATGAATTTATCAAACTTTACACCTATAGCTATACCGTCTCCACATGCAAATACTTTGCCACTGTCATCAAGAACCACTCCTCACTCCCACACAATGTGACTTTCATCCTGGTCACTGCACATCCTCAGCCCTATTTCTTCTTCTGGCTTTTCCTGGTTAGGGGGTCACCACAGTGAAACAACAGTCTGCAGAACAATTGACTGTAGAGTTTTATGGTGTCACGTTGCCAGACCAGCACCCAACCTTCCACAGAAGGCACATACACACACTCACACCTAGGGCCAACTTAGAGTATCCAAATCCACCTACAGCATGTCTTTGGGATGTAGGAGAAAACTGGAGCACCAGGAGCAAACCCATGCGACTGCAGGGAGGACATGCAGACTCCACACAGAAGGCACCCCAGCCAAGAATCAAACCAGAGAACCTCTTGCTGTGAGGTGGCAACACTAACCATTGCACCACCACGGCCACCCACATCCTTAGCCATACTAACCTTTACAAATAAAATCAACCAAGCCAGGGATGATGGAAAACATGTTTCTTCTTTACTGCATGACTTGGCAAAAGCCTTTTAACATCATCTCACATATCAACCTCCTACAACAAATGTAATTTCTATGTCTATCCCAGACTACTCCCCAGTTATCCAGTAGCTACTTAGCCAAGAGACATCAGTCTGAAAAATAGAGTAACATTCTTTCCCTTCTTGCCTGTTACCATCTGGGTAACCCAGAGCTCTATTCTTGTCTCTCTTGTCTTTAATGTTTTCATTAATCCTACTAAATTCCATAGTACCAGAATACAAAAGTGACCACCCCCTTTCAGTCAGTATTGCTGTTTTAAAAATAATGACTCTCCACTAAAACTTAACTTTTTAGACAGGTAAAACTTGCTACCTACTTTCACATCTAACTCACCTAGTGCACACTGCAGTGTTATGGATAAACCATTTTTTTCATCTTATCTTTAAGCATATATTGCAAGACCACCAGTTATTGGAGAGCCCACATTCTGTCTCTCAGTAGTAGTAGTCGTGGGATTAGTGCTTCTGTTTTCTCCTGGTGAGAGAAGAAGTGCAGTTACATTATTTCCTGGAGACTGCTGATCACCATAAAACTTAATAACTGCTTTATAGATGACAGCTTGGAATCTGCGCTTATATTCTGATCCTGGTGGGAGTAGGAGAAGAGTGCATTGATTCCTGATGCTTTGTGGTTTGGGAGTGAGTGTCTGTGCTTAACTTACCTGATTGGTCTGGTTGCTATTCAAGGCATCTTCCAGAAAAAGGCTATAAGCCTGCAGACCCCTGCATCATCTGGGACAAGACTGTGGAAAGCAAACAGGCCGTGGCCTGCTTCTCTTCTTGGGATTGGTGCTAACATTTTGCTTCTAGTGAGATAAGAAGCAAAGGAGTATAATATCCCAACAGAGTGAAACTGTGCTGAGACCAGCATTAGTAGTAGCCGGGGAGGCTCGTGCTACTGGACTGCAGACCCCCCCAGCTGTAAAAAAGAAAGAAAAAAACTAAAGTAATTAGTATACTATTATATACCAGCTGCGAGTCTGACTGACTCACTGTTAAAATTCAAACTGCACATGCATACAAGTTCCATGTTTTTAAAAAAAAACAATCTGGACTGCTGTTAAACCAGTCCAGATTAGGAAGAGAGGCATCAGTGTACAGATGCTCAGAAGTCTAAGTGGTTTATAACTGCAGTAAAGTAGAAGAGTGTTGGACTGCCATGTCCGCAGTCCGATTCCTGTCTACTTTACTATGTACGTGACTACTGATTGGTTTATGGCTCGCTGCGGGAATTTTGAACAGAATCCTCTTATACTGCAAGGGAAAATGTCTAAAATCTCTCTCTCTCAAACTCTCTGCAAGGGAATCTTTTGGTTCAGGTGTGAAAGTCAACGGAATCAAGTTCGTTATTGTGTATGAATCCTCTTATACTGCAAGAGAAATGTCCGAAATCTCTGTCATACTCTCTGCAAGGGAAGTGCATCTGTGTGTGTGTGTGTGTGTGTGTGTGTGTGTGTGTGTGTGTGTGTGTGTGTGTGTGTGTGTGTGTGTGTGTGTGTGTGTGTGCCTGTGTGCCTGTGTGTGTGTGTGTCTGTGTGTGTGTGTGTGTCTCTCTCACAGGTAGTGAAAACCTGAATTCCCTACCCACCACCACTTGTGAAAGCTGTCTAGATTTTTGCCTCATGTGTTTGTTCTGTTCCTCATAAATTTGTGGTTTTCTGGATTTTTGTAATCAGTGAAGGACTGAATTCACTAACTAATGACAGGTATTTGAATTTCAGACTTCGTATTTTCCAGAAAATACATGGTAACACAAAACTTTTTATTTTAGCAATTTTCTAAGTTTATAAGATCAGTATTTGAAAATTTTCCTTACTTTTGGGGCTGTATTCCCCCATTATTGGTTTTGTCCAGTTTTTTGTGCTAAGAGATTGAGAGCTATGGTGAGAACTGAATTCACTAAATGATAGCCATTTAAGTTTCACTCTTCCTGTCTTTCAAGAAACAGCTAATCTGGTATAGTGGTATATTGCTCTGAATCGCATGGTGGTAACACAAAATTTTATTCTAGCAATTTTCCAAGATTACACAAGCAATGTTTAAAACGTGTCCCTGGTTTCTGGGCTTTTGCCCCCCCCAATAAGTTTTAGCTTTTTCCAAATTCCTTGTGCTGCAAAGTTAAGAGATACAGATAAATGTTGAATGGATTTTAAAAGGAGCTGAGAACTTCAGGGGAAGAGAAGTTTAGTGCTGCTTATGTTGAGTCTGCTTGCATTGTTAATAGTATAACAGGTTGAATACTTGCTTTTGATGTGGAAGGCTGTGGGTTCTACTCCCACAGTATGTAGATGTATTGCTGACACTGTACTTTTAAAGGTGGTGGATGCTGCAGTCCTGAGAATGTCCTCTTTGGAGGAGATACCTAGTAACTATGAACCTGTTATCAGTTTGCAATCCATTCTCTATTGCAATATGACTAATTTATCATTTTTTGTTAATGTAACATAGGCAATTTATTCCTCAAGGGCAACAGGTACTTTATTTGTAGATGAAGCAATGAAATATAAATATGTTTACTAGCAGCAACCTCTTCATTAGTTGCAGATCTCTTTAATGTGGACTTATTTAGATGACTTTTACTTCTGCAGAGATCGTGCATATTTACTGATACTGGTGGATTCTAGAAGTTTGAATAGACTTTTATGATGGAAATGTTCTGAACTGAGCAGTTGTGTCATTATTGGTGCATGCATTCTGTTTCATTGTTTATTGGAAAAATGTTCAAAACAATAAATTTAAATGTCCTCTAACAACTGTACTGTATTATAGAATGAATATAATTTAAGACAACAGGAAGGTGTATCAAAGAATGTATGCATGTTTCATGTGCAAGGGGCCTATGATTTGAAAACAGCCCACAGTTAATCTTTATCTGCCACTGGCCAAATGTATTTTCTTTGAATATGAGTTTCAATGCTGTTTCAATGAATGTGAGTTTCAAGGGAAGAGAAGTTTTAATGCTAAGTGTATTTTCATTGTGAGGCTGCATTGCTTTGTTTAGCAGATGTCTATTAGTGTTTGAGCTGTAAAATGTAAAATAAAACTTTTAAATGAAATCCAAATGATCATAGAAGTAATGCAGTATGTACATTACAGTGTTTATGGTAAATGGGGTGAAATAGCCAAGTAATGGGACATTGGAATGGCTGCAGGGGGTAGGCCCCATTCAACCATGAATTTGTGAGGGAGGAAGGGTGGCAAACTCAAAGACAGCCCCAGCTGAACTATTCCTCTCAACTGTCCAGATTTTCGCAGAATTAATAGAATTTTGCTTCTTATTTTTGGTATTTTCCTCATAAAATCTGTGGTTTTCTGGCAAATCATTTAGGAATGTAGTCACTAAATAATGACAGATATTGAGTTTCAGACTTTATACCCTTCAGAAAAATGCATGCTGAAGCAAGACCTGTTATACTATCAACTGTTTAAGTTTATACAAGAGCAATTTTTAGTACTGTTTGTTTGTTCCCCCAATATATTTGGCCTTGTCCAGATTTCTTGTGTTAAGAAGTTGAGAGGTACGTGCAAATATCTTGCTTTATAGAATTAGGTATATCCAAACCTCTTAACTGTCCCCAATTTTGGCTCCAAATGTTGCTCTCCCCCTACTAATCCCTCCACAAAATGGCAATTTTGGAAGAAAATGTGGAGCGTTTACAATTAATAAATAATTGTAATGATCAGAGTTATAGATTACTTTTATTTCAGAAATGCATGTAGATTCTCTTGTCAGCTGCTCAACTTATCAGTACTAATATTATAAGTGTCCCTTCTTTGACATGTTCTCAGCTGTATTGTGTGGCTATTTTATATTTTAGCATCATATTTTTGGTCAATTTTTCATAAAATTGTGGTTTTCTAGCAAATTAGTGCAAATCATTAAAGAGTGAAGTTAGAAAATAATGATAGACATTTGAGTTTCAGATTTCATACCCTTCAGAAAATGCATACTAATGCAAGACCTACTATTCTATTATCTTTCTAAGTTGATAAGAGCAATGTTTAAAAATTGTCCTTATTTTTGGGTCTTTGTCCCACTTCTATTTATAGCTTTGTCCAGCTTTCTTGCTCTGAAGTTGAGAAGTATGACCAATGTGTCAGGGCCATCACCATCAGCCAGAGGCATTTCAAATTGTGACATGCTTGTTGTACCCCACTCCCTCATGTAGTGACTCTGGATGTGTCCAAGCATAGCAAGAAGTAGTTATGCAGTGTAATTGTGCAGAGTATCCTCCCATCCAAGGTAGACACAAGTACTACAGTTGCTTTTAATCTGTCCTTGATTTTGCAGAATGTTCTGGTTTTCTGTCATATTTTATACATGCATGTTGCTGCAGTGTCTGTTGCTCTGTGTTTAATAGCAATGCTTTAATGAAAATCAGGTAAGCTTGTCTGAGATTGGAAGATGTAAGTAAGCTTTAATAAGGATACTGTTAAAGAATTATCAAAATTGAAAGCCTTTTTGTTGTTGCCATGCAGAGTATATTTACATAACTGGATAACGTATAAGCCTTAGGTATTGAAATGCATAGGATTACAGTATTTTCAGAAGTTTGTTACATTTGTTGAAGACTTGCAGTCATCTTTGCAGGCTTTACTCATAAACTAAACATAATGCCACTCTACCAGGTGTGGTCCATAACCTATGCAGTAATCCTTTAAGCAATTTATCTTGAGTTTGTTTCTTGTTTGCTGTTCATTTCTTACTTTGATCATGTTTTCCCCATGAAACAAGTAGATAGTTGTTGTCAGGCAGCAGGTCTTTTTTGGATAAGAAACATTTTTACAAGTGGGATATCACAAAAATTGCTACTTTCAGCATATTACCTGGTACTTTTGTAAAGCTGAATATTAATTATAATTAGAACTGCAGTGCAAGGAGAAGTGGTTTGAGTTGAGTGCTGCTTGTTTTTTGATACTTGATTTTGACAGGCATTCCAGTAATGTATTTAAAAACTAATTTATTTTTTCATGCCTCACAACCTTTTTGTTTCCATCTAGATATTAAGTAAGCTGTTATGCAGCCAATGCATTGAAATATTTTTTTTCTTCTCCGCTTCATTTGATCTTGATTGGACTCTCATAATGATGGTTTGGCACCCAGGGTACCGTATTTAATTAAAGTCCCAGTTTTTGTGTTTTTTTAGCATAGCTCCACCCCTTTCTAGTTCAACACACCCCTTCCCATTGGCCCCACTCATTCAGCTCTCTCCTGCAGCCCCACTTTGATTTGAAGTCACCAGCCACCACTGGGCCATTCATGTGACTCCCCTCTTTTCATCATTCTTGACAAGCTAATTCTTTATTTTTCAGTAAATACTGCTTGAATTCTTCCTAACTTCAGCATATCTGCCTAATTACTTCATCCTTAAATTTTCAGGACTGATGTATTAGTTTCCCCTCAAGTGTTTGACAGTGCTCCATACAGACTCAGACACCTTGAGTGACATTTTTCCTGTAAAAGGAATATATAAGGAAACAGCTCCAGTACTTAGTAATAATGACCATCCCTCTTGGCATGTCTAAAGGTCACTTCCCTGTGCTTTATCCTATTAACCTGGTGAACTTGGGCATTCTGAGGCAGTGTAGCAACTGCCTCATGTACACAGACAACCCTCTCCTCTTACCTCCCAACACTCAGACTTCTGAGAGATGCACTTATATTTTCAAATTGGAAGCCATGCACTCTCAAGCCAGGACCGGAATAGCTGGTCAAGAGTAGAAGGTCAACACCTGCACTACACCACATGCAACACATAGCCCTCCAGAACATCCACCATCACAGCTCTCACATAAAAGCACAAACCACACACCCACCTTCATGGAGGGTCTCAATAGAAATCAACCCGAACAGCAGAGACCTCCAAGGCAGAAACGCACTCGACCACCACAACACAGCATAAATCACAAGACACATAGCTCACCTACACAGTGCGCCCCTCAAACTAAGCCCCTAAGGCAAAACAGCTTGCCCGATACATTAATCATAGGTGACTTGATAGTGAGGCACACTGATGTCCCACTCACTAGGTTGAATAAGGAGAAGGTAGCAGTCAGCTGTCTATCAGGTGCCAGAATCTGACACACAACATATACACTCAGGTCTCTCCACAACAAGTACAAGTATGACTCTGTCACTGTCCATGTGGGTGTGAATGACCTGAAGCACACCTCTTTGAACTAAATGAAAAGAGACATGGATGAGCTCTTGGATTATGTGGCCCAGGCAGGTATGACCCTAGCCCTGAGCAACATCTACCGTCACCCAGAATGATACCGCAGTACAAGCAGAAAATGATTGACTTCAACAATTGGCTAAGTTTCTGGTGTCATTCTAAGGGGAGCCAGTATCTATCTGCTTGGGATGACATGATTAACAGACCTCGATGCTTTGCCAGAGATGGCCTGCATCTGTCACCCCTAGGTTTCTGGATACTGGCTAAGGCTCTTGCCATGCCTGTAGTGCCTTTTTCAGGCGATGTTCCAAAGACCAAATTACCACCATAACAGCTATAAATAAATGCAATATGAGGGTCATGCTGCTCAACACTAGAAGTCTAAATCTCCAGATGCGCTTGCTCAAAGCACTCCTCAAAATGGAGAACATCTACATTTGTGCTGTAATGGAGATCTGGTGTAAAGAAGCATAAAGCACCCCTGCACTACCAGGCTATAACTCATTCCACACCTTTTGGCCACAGAACTTGGACCAAAGTGCCAAAGGTGGGGGTTTCTCCATATTCATAAAGGAAATGCAGGCCTCCAGACTAGTAGCACAGCATAACACATGTGAGATACTTCAGGTACAACTAACACTGGGTAAGATGGTGATTCAGGTTGTAGCCTGCTAGAGGTTCACAACCATGTCCCAAGACTCTCACTCCACATTCCTAACCACCCTGGAAACTATTAGGGTCCACCCCAATACTTTCATACTAGGTGACTTCAACTACCCCTCCATCCACTGGGAAATCTCCTCATGCACCAATACACTGGCCCAATGCTTCCTGGAATTCATCAATTCCAATCCCCTGGACCAGCTCATTCTTACTCCCACTAGAGGAAGCAACATCCTTGACCTGGTTATTACTAACATGGGCAACCATTGCCCTACACCAATAGTCAATTCCTCCCTGGTTACATCCGACCACAAACTAATCACCATGGAAATCCACATCTCACCCACACCTCCTTGCAAAGGTAACCACCATGAAAAACTTCTCCAAAGCTGACTTTGGGCTGCTAAAAACCGAGGTGGCTAACCTCACAGCACCCATGTCAATGGAAAATAGATGCATGACTGCCAAATCATACACCAATGCACTGTATGAACACATACATAAATGCATGGAACTAGCCATACCCAACAGAACCAAGATGCTCTCCTCCAGAAAGAAAGAAGCCAATCTGGTTATCCCCTGCCATTAATAAACTCTACAACAGAAGGAAGAAACTGTTGCAGAAAAAGGTGAAGTCCCAAGAGTGGAAAAACTACCTTATTAGCCTCAACCAAAAGTTAAGATCCCTCATCAAAACCTCTAAAGCCAGCTATGAAGGCAGAATTGCGACAGGCACTAAAAACAGCCACAAAGCCTTCTATAGTTATATCAAGAATCTCCACGGAAATACCCAGGCTTGCTCTGAGTTACTGCACAATGGTACCTCCTGTACATAGCCAACAGATATTGTCAACATACTGGCTGACAGCTTCAGTGCCAACTTTACCCCTCTCTCCCCTCCCTAAAGGACCAATCATAATACCAGAGGAATGCCAGGCACCCAGCATTACTACAATGCAGGTTAAAGCTGCATTGTCCAAGACCAAGAATACAGCTTCCATGGGACCTGACAATATCCCTAGATTTGTTCTACATGAACTACAAAGTGAACTGGCCCCACATCTGTGTGCCCTGTTCAATTACAGCCTCACCTCAGGCTTTGTCCCTACTGAATTTTTCCTCTTTTTATTTGCTAAGTTTTTCTGCATAGCCGCCTATTTTGAGTATTTTCTGGCTTGTTAAACTTGATTTCTGCATTAGTAACTGTATTTAGAGCACAACCTAAAGTTGTTTACTGAATTTCCTGTTTGCACTTATTTTTAAAATCGTTTTTTTCTCAAAACTTGCATTTTATCTGTCTTTGGCCTAGCACTCGCGTGGGGTCATTTACTGCACTGTTATAACTTGTTGATACTTGTGAACTTCTGCTATCTCTGAAAAAAAAAAACAAAAAAACAAAAAAAAATCTTGCTTTTTTCCCACTTTTCTGAGATTTAAAAAAGTTCAGTTACAGGCTTGCTGTTCTTGAACTGTTTGTAAGTTTCTGTGAGGCCATTTTTTCCTTGGGCTAAAGGGAAGTCTCTCTGTTGATCAGTGGCAGTGAAAAACATTGAGCAGCCTGCCTGCCCCTGTGGGAGTGGTTACTGACTTAAAACTGTAGTTTTATTGGCCATTTTGGGTTAATTCCAAAACTCCAACATCTTCCTCTCTTAAAACCTGGTTGCCTCATGGTTTTGGTGTCTTTTCAGGCTTGTTGGCTATTGGTGAAGCACCCACCAAGAGGAGAAAACGCTGAGAGAAGAAAGGAGCCACTTTTGAGATTTTAAGTATTTTTCCTCTGTTTATTTGCTAAGTTTTTCTGCATAGCCACCTATTTTGAGCATTTTATGGCTTGTTAAACTTGATTTCTGCATTAGTAACTGTATTTAGAGCACAACCTAAAGCTGTTTACTGAATTTCCTCTTTGCACTTATTTTTAAAATTGTTTTTTTTTTCTCAAAACTTGCATTTTATCTGTCTTTGGCCTAGCACTCTTGTGTGGGGTCATTTACTGCACTATTATAACTTGTTGATACTTGTGAACCTCTGCTATCTCTGAAAAAACAAAAAAAAAAACAAAAAAAATCTTGCTTTTTTCTCACTTTTCTGAGATTCAAAAAAGTTCAGTTACAGGCTTGCTGTTCTTGAACTGTTTGTAAGTTTCTGTGAGGCCATTTTTTGCTTGGGTTAAAGGGAAATCTCTCTGTTGATCAGTGGCAGTGAAAAATATTGAGCAGCCTGCCTGCCCCTGTGGAAGTGGTTACTGACTTGAAACTGTAGTTTTATTGGCCATTTTGGGTCAATTCCAAAACTCCTTCATCTTCCTCTCTTAAAACCCTCTTTTATGGTTTTATGACTTTTGTGCATAGCGCAACAGCGGGCAGAGCCGCCTAATTGGGTTTAAACTATTCCTGGCTCCACAAAGTTTGCTCTTCACTTTTTCCCTTAGAACTGCTCTATCTCTCAATTTAAACACCATATTCTCATTCTAAGGTCCTTCACTGGTCCAATTAAGTAATCCTACAAGTTAGCACTATTAAACCATAAGCACTACTTACTCTTATACTCTCTACGATTACCCTGTCCCCTATTGGTCCATCTTAAATTCAGTTTCCCTATATTACTCTAGCATGTCCAAAGGTCAGTCAATGGTTTCCTCTCCAGTCCAGCTGGTGAATCTGGGAATTTTGAGGCAATGTTGCAACTGTCTCATGTACACGGACAACCCTCTCCTCCTCCAAACAGGTTCAAATATATGTGAGAGATGCAACTATTTAGCCAAACTGGAGGCTGAGCTCTCTCATCTCAAAACTGGTGAAACCAGTCAGAAGGAGAAGGTAACCTCACACAACACAATTCCAGTATCACATAGTCCCACCACATCAGCGAACCAAACACATAAATACACAAAAACATACTCGGAGGCTCTAAATAAAAATCTACCTAAGCAACAGAGACCTCCAAAGCAGACATCCAAGCAAACGCTACCTCAAAACAAAACACGCACAACACATAGCCCATAAAGTCAGTGTGCCAAGCAGCCACAGCCCTTAAGGCTGAATAACACACCTGATACTCTTGTAATAGGTGACTCTATTGTCAGATACACTGATGTCCCACTCACCAGGCTGAATAAAGAGAAGGTCACGGTGAGCTGCCTGTCGGGTGCTAGGATCCGTCACATAACGCAAGCACTCAGGTCACTCCAAAGCAAATACAAATATGACTCAGTCATTGTACATGCTGGTGTGAATGACCTGAGACGTACCTCCCTGGACTACATGAAAAGAGACATAGAGGAGCTCTCTGATCATGTAGCCCAGGCTGGTATGACCCTGACCTTGAGCAGCATCTTACCCTCACCTAGAATGATGCCATAGTACAAAGACAAAATGATCGATTTTAACAATTGGCTAAAATTTTGGTGTCATTCAAAGGGGATCCAGTGTCTGTCAGCCTGGGATGACATGCTCGACAAGCCACGTTGCTTCGCTAGAGACGGCTTGCACCTGTCACCACTGGGCTTTCGGATATTGGCAAAGGCTCTTGCCACCCCCATAGTGCCTTTTTTAGGCAAGGCTCAAAAGTCAAACCCACCCCCATAGACAGCACAAGGAACAAGAAACTAAGGGTAATGCTGCTAAACGCCAGAAGTCTTAACCTCAAGATGCATGCACTCAAAGCTCTCCTCAGTATGGAGAACATCGATATCTGTGCAGTGACAGAAACCTAGTTCATGGCTCCAGAGAGCACCCCAGCACTACCAGGCTATACCTCATATCATGCTTTTCGGCCCCAAAACCTGGACCGAATCACAAAAGGAGGGGGAGTTTCCATATATATCAAGGATATCCACACCTCCAGGTTAGTGGCATTGCACGAAGTATCGGAGACCATCCATGTGCAACTAACAGTGGGCAAGACTGCTTTTCAGTTTATAGCATCCTACAGATGACCCTCTCAAAGTCAGGAATCCCACTCGGCTTTCCTGAAAACATTGGAGAACATGAAGATCTCTCCGAACACCATTATATTGGGCGACTTCAACTACCCAAACATTGACTGGGAGCACTACTCAAGCCCCAGCACCTTAGCCCAAAGGTTTCTGGAAATTATAAACTCAAATGCTATGGAACAACTAGTCACCACTCCCACAAGAGGGGACAACATACTAGACCTGATCATTACCAACATGGGGACTCTATGCTCCACACCAGAAGTATATCCCTCATTGGTAAGATCAGACCATAAATTAATCTCACTGGATGTCCACATCCCGACCCCACCCCCAGCCCAGAAAACCACAGTGAAAAACTTCTCAAAAGCAAACTTCTCACTTCTCAAAACTGAAGTGGAATCCTTCAAGGCCCCAGGGCCAGTGGAAACTACGGCCCAAACTGCAGAATCCTATATAAATGCATTCTACGGACATCTCCAGAAATGCATGGATCATGCTATCCCAAACAAAACCAAGACCCAATCATCCAAAGGCAGGTGTCCAGTCTGGTGGACCCCTGCCATAAATAAACTGTACAACAGAAGGAGGAAGCTACTACATGATAGAGCAAAATCCCTAATAGGGAAGGCATCTCTGAACAGTACTAGCAAAAAATTACGATCCCTCATAAAATCCTCCAAGGCCAGCTTCGAGAGAAAAATTGCACAGGACACCAAAGACAATCATAAGGCTTTTTCAGTTATGTTAGGAACCTGGGATGCAACTCCCAGACTTGTTCTGAGTTGATTCTAAACGACAAAAATACACTGAACCCACAGACATCGCCAATATCCTGGCAGACAGGTTCAGTGCAAACTTCTCCACCCTCCCCCCCAAAAGAGCAAGTATCTATCCCAGCAGAGGGCTGCCTCCCAAACATCTCTGATGCTCAGGTGAAGGCTGCCCTCTCCAAAGCAAAAAACACTGCTTCCATGGGACCAGATGGCATCCCAGGTTGCGTCCTACATGAACTCCAAGAGGAACTAATCCCTCAGATAAAACAGCTATACAATCTCAGCCTCACTACAGGATATGTGCCCACAGAATGGCGTACAGCAACAGTGGTCCCACTCCACAAAGGTGGAGCCTCTACGGACCCTGGAAACTATCGCCCCATAAGCCTGACTAGCTTAGTCTGCAAGGCTATGGAGAGGATCATCATGGAGCTCATAAACAAAGACATTGGGGACCTACAGACACTAGATGCTACCCAGTTCGGCTTTGTCAAGGGAAGATCCTGCCTTTTGAACCTGGTTGACTTCTTTGAAACAGTCACCAAAGCCATAGATGAAGGGAAGGTAGTCCACACAGCCTATCTGGACCTTGCAAAGGCATTTGACACAATACTTCACTCGGGCATCATAGATAAGCTATCCAGCTTAAATATAAACCCCTATGTCACAAGATGGGTCATAAACTGGCTCAAAGACAGAACCCACAGAGTGAGAGTTGCTGGAGCCATGTCAGACTCAAAACCAGTCACAAGTGGCATCCCACAGGGTTCTGTCCTGGGACCACTTTTGTTCGGTATATACTTTTCCAAGGTACAGGCAAACGTGGGAGGACTATGGCTCACCAAGTTCGCAGACGACTGCAAACTGGGCGCCATAATCAACTCTCCAGCTGACACAAACATCCTTCAAAAAGGTCTCAGAGAGACAGATAACTGGTGCCAGCGCCATGGTCTAAAGCTAAATGCCAAAAAATGTATAGTCATACCCTTTGGCAAAAACAATGTGCCCACAAATTACCACATAGGCAGAAACCCATTAAGTACAGAAAAAGTTATTAGGGACCTGGGGACCCAAGTTGATAGCAATCTCTCCTTTGAAAACCACATTGCCAAAGTGGTTAGAAAGACCTTCTACATAGCCCACCTCATCACGAAGGGTTTCACATCTAGATCAAGAGAGGTAATTGTGCCCCTTTATTCATCCCTCATCAGGCCCATCATAGAATACAATGCCCTTTTTGGGATGTACCTTACCCGACACCTGCAGCAATTAGAAAGACCCCAAAAGTATCTCACCAAGAGGATCAAGGGTCTCAAACAGATGCCATATGCTGCTCGGTTAAAAAAACTCCAGCTCTACTCAGTTGCATACCGCCTACTTCGAGGCGATCTATGCCTGACATACAAAGCTATGTCAAATCCAGAATTAATGGACATGCTCCACCTCAGTAAATCTAAATCCCTTAGTGCCACATGCTCGAGGGACTTGAACCTCAGCACAGAAATAAATAGAACTAGCTGGAGGGACAGGTTCATAACCCAGAGGCTCCCTTCACTCTGGAATAGAATTCCAGTTCATGTGAGGCAGAGCACCTCACTGAATCTCTTCAAGAAGAATCTCAATAGGTGGATGGGGGATCGTAGGTCTGTCCCAGGGATTACTCCCGTGTCACTATTAGACAGAGGCACAGTAAACTAAACCTTAAAGGGCACAGTATAATCAAGGGGTGGCGTAAGCCATACAGAATCAGGCTAGGCTTATAATTGCCTCAGGGCAGATAGCCTAGTATGAACCTATGAACCTATGAATGGCACACTGCTACAGTTATCCCTCTCCGTAAAGGGGGAGCAACTATAGAACCTGGGAATTATCACCCCATTAGCCTGACTAGTCTGATATGTAAGGCTATGGAGCGCATCATCATGGACCTAATTAATAAGGATGTAGGGAATCTCCAAACTCTAGATCCTACAGAATTTGGTTTTGTGAAAGGTGGATCACGCTTGATCAACCTGGTTGACTTCTTTGAGTCAGTCACCAGAGCTGTGGATGAGGGCAAGGCAGTTCATACAGCCTATCTCAATCTGGCCAAGCCCTTTGATACCATTCCCCACTCAGGAATTATTGATAGACTCACCAAACTAGGCATCAACCCCTAGATCACTAGGTGGGTTGGAAATTGACTCACAGCTAGAACCCACAGTATGAAAGTAGCAGACTCCAAGTCAGACTGCCAACCAGTCATGAATGGAGTCCCACAGGGATTGGTCCTGGGTCCTCCCCTGCTTGACATCTACTTCTCAGAAGTTCAGGCCAACATGGAGGGACTCTGGCTGACTAAGTTCACAGACAACTGCAAACTGGGAGCTATTATTAACTCCCCAAGTGATGCAGACATCCTACAGAAAGGCCTCACTGAGATCAATGACTGGTGTCGAAACCATGGCCTTAAGCTTAATGCCAAAAAATACATTGTCATCCCCTTTGAGAAAAACTCAGTTTCCACCAATTACCACATCGATGGGAGTCTACTGAACACTGAAGGCATTATAAAAGATCTAGGGTCACAGGTTGACAGCAACCTCTCCTTTGACCACCACATTACCACTGTGGTCAGAAAGTCCTTTTATGTGGCACATCTCATTA
>NC_056746.1:1315612223-1315732223 GCF_019279795.1 Protopterus annectens | reverse complement strand
TTTCTTCCTTTTGTTATACACCCTGTTAAGGTTAAGATTCCACCAGTGTGCTTAGTTTTTTGGGAGTTTGTTTTAAGCATACTTTTAGTAGTTACAGTAGGCTCTATGCAGCTATATACATGATTGTACAGGGTTTCTGTGAACAACTCTACTTACCACAAATGTAGCAAACACAAACTGAGAAACTAAAAACAGATCCAATGCAGTGAACGGTATAAAATGATGATAAAACAGCAGCCACAGGACAGGAAGAATTTATTTAGTAAAGCGCTTTTCGTCTGCAGTAATATGCAGACTTCCTCAGACAAATCACATTCATAACATGATAACTTAAATAGTACAGAATTACTGATTGGTAAAAATGTTAACAAATCACACAGAAATTAACCTGTGTTTAAAATTTAAAAACATACTCTCAATAATCAAATAAAATCACATTGACCATAAATAAAAAACAACCTAAAATGGAAAGATGCACCCTAAGCTGTTTACCACTCGAGCTGAGAAAAGATTGCTGCTCTTAAATAATGGAAAACAATAATAAAAAATAGTGAATGATATAAATAAAAAGTGAATATAAACATTAGTTATCTAGACAAGTTCTTTAACTTTAGGAGGCTGCTAATAGAGCAGCCTTCATTCAGACCTGGTAGTACGTAGGCATTTAGTCTAATCTGCCAACGTAGTTCTGATGCTTCCAAAAGTAAGTGTGTAGGTGCCCCTCTCATAGTGTCAAACATCTGATCTATCACTAAAAATCTGAAATGATGGTCCTTGTGCTGGGTAATGTGCTTGGCAAGTGCATTCTCTTGTTTTGCTTTACTGATTGCGTATTGATGTTCATAAATGCGGTCTCTTAATCTACGCTCAGTCTTGCCAACATAGAATCCTGCACATTTTTGGCATTGAGCTAGTTTTACAACCATCTTAGAGTTGCAAGTACATCTGCAACGAATGTCGAATCTAGTGTTGTTAATCACGAATCTATTAGATTCGTAAATATACCTACACTGATTACAATTTTGACATTTATACATGCCAGGTGTTCGAGTACATTTGCCCTTCGGTTGCTCTAATAAGGACTTCAGATTTTTACCTCTTCTGAAGGTAACTTCGGGTCTATCACCCACTTTACCAAACACTGTATGGTTAGAATGGAAAATATTCCAGTTCTTAGTAATAATGTCCATAATGAGAAAACTAGTTGGACAATATGTCAAAATTAATCTGTTATTTGTATGAGGGTCGGATGCCAAGCATTCAGCAAGCACAAATTCTGTCATATGATCAGGTTCAACAAGTGGAGCAATCTTAAGTATAGGTTGGTACACGCCACTTAATCTTTTATTAGTGACTTCTCTGACTAAATTCTCAAGTAAATTAGGTGGATACCCTCTATGTAGAAACATGTTCTTAAGTGTATTACATTCCTCAAGAAAGTCTTCCTCCAAACTCACCATCCGAGCTGCTCGTACAAGCTGCCCCTTAACTACGGACCTTTTCTGATAGCTCGGATGGCAACTACTAAAATGAAGGAATGAGTTAGAATGTGTAGACTTTCTGAATATTCTTGCTACATAGTTATTCAGAGCGACCCCATGGCGACCCCAATTTTTTGGAGGTAAAAATTCTCTCCCAATATAAATATACAAATAACAGATTAATTTTGACATATTGTCCAACTAGTTTTCTTATTATGGACATTATTACTAAGAACTGGAATATTTTCCGTTCTAACCATACAGTGTTTGGTAAAGTGGGCGATAGACCCGAAGTTACCTTCAGAAGAGGTAAAAATCTGAAGTCCTTATTAGAGCAACCGGAGGGCAAATGTACTCGAACACCTGGCATGTATAAATGTCAAAATTGTAATCAGTGTAGGTATATTTACGAATCTAATAGATTCGTGATTAACAACACTAGATTTGACATTCGTTGCAGATGTACTTGCAACTCTAAGATGGTCGTATACCTAGCTCAATGCCAAAAATGTGCAGGATTCTATGTTGGCAAGACTGAGCGTAGATTAAGAGACCGCATTTATGAACATCAATACGCAATCAGTAAAGAAAAACAAGAGAATGCACTTGCCAAGCACATTACCCAGCACAAGGACCATCATTTCAGATTTTTAGTGATAGACCAGATGTTTGACACTATGAGAGGGGCACCTACACACTTACTTTTGGAAGCATCAGAACTACGTTGGCAGATTAGACTAAATGCCTACGCATTACCAGGTCTGAATGAAGGCTGCTCTATTAGCAGCCTCCTAAAGTTAAAGAACTTGTCTAGATAATTAATGTTTATATTTACTTTTATTTATATAATTCACTATTTTTTTATTATTGTTTTTCATTATTTAAGAGCAGCAATCTTTTCTCAGCTCGAGTGGTAAACAGCTTAGGGTGCATCTTTCCATTTTAGGTTGTTTTTTATTTATGGTCAATGTGATTTTATTTGATTATTGAGAGTATGTTTTTAAATTTTAAACACAGGTTAATTTCTGTGTGATTGGTTAACATTTTTACCAATCAGTAATTCTGTACTATTTAAGTTATCATGTTATGAATGTGATTTGTCTGAGGAAGTCTGCATATTACTGCAGACGAAAAGCACTTTACTAAATAAATTCTTCCTGTCCTGTGGCTGCTGTTTTATCATCATTTTATACCGTTCACTGCATTGGATCTGTTTTTAGTTTAACAACTCCACTTAGGTTGCTTCCTTTCCCTCTCCTTTTCGCACAGCTTCAGTCATATTATTCAATATGCCCAATATGTGTTCTGCTACTCTAGTGTTATAATGACCTTATCCGCTAATCCTTTCCTTTTTCCTATAACAGCTATGCTATTCAAGGTTATTATGTCTTTGCCAATAAATCATTGTTTTTGATTTTCCTATAGCAGCTGTATTAACCTGACTGTATTTCTTATCCATCTTTCTTATTACTTATGTTTGTGATTTTCTTAATATTGTGTTTACCGGAGCATTTCTCCCCAGACCTTGCCTGAAACAGGTCCCATTCCCCAGCTAGACTTTCCCAATAAACAAAATGTCAATAAGTAAATACATTCAGTAATAATGTCATCACTATGGTCAGAATGTCCTTTTATCTGGCCCAGTTAATTTCCAAGGGAATATCTTTAAGATCTAAAGAAGTCAGTCTACCACTGTACTCTTCTCTTATCATAGGTTCATAGGTGTGTATTAGGCTAATGGCCCTGGAGCCTTTACAAGCCTAGCCCATAGGATTACCCTGGCATTGTACCACCTGACCTTATTTCCCAGTACCTCTGTCGAGCAGAGCCACTGGAGTGATCCCTGGGGTGAATTTTCTATTTCCCATCCACTCATCAAGATTCCTCTTGAAGAGGGCCAATGAGATGCTCTGTTTGACACGTATTGAAAGTCTATTCCATAGCATGGGCAGTCTCTGGGTTATGAACCTGTCCCTCCAGCATGTTCTGTTGATTGTGGTAATGAGGTTGAGGTCTCTGGAGCATGTGGTGTGGAGGAATTGGGATTTCTTTAGATATAGCATTTTTAACAGAGCTGGGTCAGACATGGCTTTGTAAGTCAAGCAAAGATTACTTCTAAGTAGGCGATATGAGCAGAGAACAGCTGGAGTTTTTTGAGTCTGTCCATATAGAACAAGTGTTTAAGGCCTAGGATCCCTCTTTGTGAGATACGTCTGTGGCCTCTACAGTTGTTGCAGGTGTCTAGTGAGGTACATGTCAAATGGGGCATTGTACTCTATGTAGATTGTAGAACACAGGCAGGGATATTGTCAGGTGCCATAGAAGCTGTATTCTTGGCCTTGGACAGTGCAGTTTTAACCTGAGCAGCAGTAATACTGGGTGCCTAGCAGACTACTGTTATTGTGATTGGTCTTTTTGGGAGGGGGTAAAGTTGGCACTGAATCTGTCATCCAGTATATTGGCAATATCTGTTGGCTTGGTATAGGAGGTACCATTGTGCAGTAGCTCAGAGCAAATCTGGCTATAGCCATGGAGATTCTTTACATAGGTTCATAGGTTCATAGGTTCATAGATTAGTACTAGGCTAACTGCCCTTGCAAGCCATTTTAAGCCTAGCCAGTTATCCCTTGTGAGACTCAAACCATGTACCTTGTGTTTATAAGGCAAACACCTTAACCATTAGGCCACCCTCCCAACTATAAAAGGCCTTGTGGTTGTCTTTACTATCTGCTGCAATTCTGCTTTCATAGCTAGTTTTAGAGGATTTTATGAGGGATCTCAACTTTTTGTTGAGGCTAATAAGGGAGTTTTTCCAGTCTTGGGACTTCACTTAATTCCGCATCAGTGTCCTTCTTCTGTTGCAGAGTTTGTGTATGGCAGGGGACCACCAGATTGGCTTCCTTTTTTTGGAGGAGAGCATCTTAGTTCTATCGGGTATGGCGAGATACATGCATTTCTGTACATGTTCGTACAGTGCATTGGTGTATGATTTGGTGGTCATGCAACTATTCTCCATTTGCATGGGTGCCGTGAAGTTAGCCACGTTTGTTTTTAGGAGCCCAAAGTTAGCTTTGGAGAAATTTTTTATGGTGGTTATCTTTGCAGGGGTGGGATGTGGATTTCCAAGGTGATTAGTTTGTCATTGGATCTAACCAGGGAGGAGTTGATTATTGGCGTAGAGCAGCAGTCGCCCATGTTAGTAATGGCCAGGTCAAGGATGTTGCTACCTTTAGTGGGGGTAAGAACGAGCTGGTGCAAGGCATTGGAATTAATGAATTCTAGGAAACATTGGGCAAGTGCATTGGTACATGAGTAGCTTTCCTAGTTAATGGAAGAGTGGTTGAAGTCGCCCAGTACGAGAGTGTTAGGTTGGATCATAATATTCTCCAGGGTGCTTAGGAACATGTCATGTGAGTCTTCGGACATGGTTGGGGACCTATAGCAGGCTACAACCTGAATCACTGTCTTACCCAATGTTAGCTGCACCTGAAGTATCCCTGATGCATTATGTTAGGCTACCAGTCTGGAGGTACGCGCATCCTTTCTGAATATGGAAACACCACCGCCTTTGAACCTTCGGTCCAAGTTCTGGGGCCAAATGGTGTGGAATGAGTTATAGCCTGGTAGTGCAAGGGTGCTTCCTGCTGCCTTGATCCAGGTCTCTGTTGCAGCACAAACGTCAATGTTCTTCGTTTTAAGGAGTGCTTTGAGTGAGTGCATTTTGAGATTTAGACTTTTAGCGTTGAGCAGCATGACCCTCAGATTGCATTTGTTTGTAGCTATTATGGTGGTAATTTAGTCTTTGGAACACCACCTAAAAAAGCACTATAGGGGTAGCAAGAGCCTTGGCCAGTATCCAGAAGCCCAGGGGTGACAGATGCAGGCCATCTCTACCAAAGCAACAAAGTCTGTCAGTCATGTCATCCCAGGCAGACAGATACTGGATCCACTTAGAATGACACCAGAAATGTAGCCAATTGTTGAAATAAATCATTTTCTGCTTGTACTGTAGTATCATTCTGGGTGATGGTAGGATGCTGCTCAGGGCTAGTGTCATACCCGCCTGGGCTACATAATCTGAGAGCTCCTCCATGTCTCTTTTCATGTAGTCCAGGGAGGCACGTCTCAGGTCATTCACACCCACATGTACAATGAGTCATATCTGTATCGGTAGTTGAGGGACCTGAGTGTGTGCGTTATGTGGCGGATCCTGGCACCTGATAGGCAGCTGACTGTTACTTTCTCCTTATCAGACCTAGCTTTGAATACTGTGCCCCCTTTATTATATACAAATACAAGCTTATGACTCAAATTGAAAGTCCCAAGGATTTCTAACAAAGAAAATCAAAGGCCTGAAACCCTTCAACTATCCCGATGCTTTACCACAACTATCCTTATGCTTGGTAGCCTACTAACTGTTCCAAGATGATATAGCTCAGTTTTTGAGCCATGAAACACCTTTTTCCTATTTGACCTCCTATTTCTTCACAAAACCAGTGGCTCCAAAAACCCTCACCATTGGCCTAAATTTATACAAACAAATAAGCAAGAAGCACTGGAGGGAGAGGTTCTAAACCCAAAGCATCCCCAGCCTACAAAATAACTTACCAGTACAGATCAAACAAAGTACTACTTTTGTTAGCTTTGAATCTAGTCTTGAGGACAGTATGGGTAGACATAAATTTACACCAGGGTCATTATGTACAGCCCTGCTCAGTATGGGAGATGACCATTATTAAATGCTTGAAAATAGTATCAATATAGCAGAGGTGTAGCTGGTTCAACTAGCACCTTGTGCCAGTCCCACAAATTTGCACCTTTCCCGCTCAGTTTTTTATGTCCTATTTCTGATCCTTACTCTCCTCCTTCCTAACATTTTAGTTAAAAAAAAAGTTCTTTTAAATTGTAGCAAATGTTGCAAGAGTTTATACCTACATCGAGTGTTACTGTGCTCAGCTTTTAATTTAAAAAAATGTTTTTTACTTTTAAAATGTAGCATTATACCATGAAGTTGCCACAGTTTATACCCCACATGGAGGGAGTGATACAGCTCTCAGGTTTTAGCTAGACAAAAAAAGCAATTTGTTTACTAAACTAAGCGGCTTGCTGCAATGTGTATTCTGCGTGAAGCATTAAAGTGCATGTAGCCAGCAGTTTGCTTCAGTTAAGACCATATGGGGAGCACTGTAACACTCAGTTTTGTTTGATCTCAAATGCAATACTGGCTTTTAAAAGCTGGTATTGCATTAAAGAGCAATAGTGGTTGGCCAATTGTGCCCCCTAACACATTATCATAGGATCAAAGGAGGTTACTAGGCTAACGGCCCCAGGGCCTCTGCAAGCCTAGCCAAGTTCAACCCATGTTCCCAAAGGTGTCTGGTTCAAGCAGACACTAAACCAACACCTATTGCCCCTGTCCAAGAGGGACACAGGTGGAACCCCTGGGGTGAATTTCCAGTTACCCATCCAGTCGTCCAAACTGCACTTGAATAGGGCCAATGAGGTTCTTTGTTTAACATGAATAGGAAGCTTATTCCAAAGGTGTGGCGACCTCTGTGAGCCAAATCTGTCACTCCAGCAAGTTCTGTTGATGTCAAATACCAGGTTAAGTCCTTTGAGCAAATGACCTGTGTGTTATTTGACTTGCGAATGTGCCACATTTCCATCAAAGATGGGTTAGGTATTGTTCTTTATGCAAGACATAGGTTGCTTCTGAGCAGTCTGTATGACAGAGTAAAGTGGCAGTGATTTCAGTCTGTCTGCATAAGACAGATCTTGAAGACCCTGAATTTTCTTCATAAGGAACCTTTGCAGTCTCTCCAATTGCTGCAGGTGTTTGGAAAGGAACATACCAAAGGGAGCGTTGTACTCTATTATTGGCCTGATGAGGGAAGAGTACGCATGAGGCAGTTGCCCTCTTCACCTTGCCATAGCTACACTCTTGCAAGGTAATTTAAGTGTGCCAGCTTAAAAATGTCTGGGGCTAGGAGTCTTATTGTCCCTCTGATTGCTTGCTTAATATTGGTCCTATGTTCCAAATGGCATGAAGACAATATAACAGAATTCATAATGAAGATAAACTGGCAACATGAAATTCAAATAGTTCTAATGACATTTTTTTCTGTTCCTAACTCACCCAAAAAAGGATTCATTACAGCACATCTTAATTTTTCTGCACATTTATGTTTAAAGAGTACTTTAATAAACTGAAGCTATCCCCGTTCCAATATGCTGTAATATTGTTCTGCTGATACAAAAATGCAATGGGTTGCCAATTAGGGAAAGCATCAGTTTTACCACACCTGGCCTACCAAATGCCCATCAGTCTGTGTCTTATTTATTGCACATATAACTAAAAAAGTTTCTTTGCTACAGTACTAGCCTGGATAAATGATGAAATATTTCATGCACATGCACACACACAAACCGACACACAAGGGTAAGTGTGCATGCATGCATACATATGCATGTTTAGGCCGATTAAATCACTAGCAGGAAGGTCTGGGCATGCCCAACCTGGGAGGAAGAGTATTCATTATGGCATTACCTGTGGGGAGGTATGGTCTATAGAGGGGTGAACAGATAGGGGAAAAATCAAGATGTAGGCCATAAATAAAAAAAATTCCCAGTTGAAGTAGTCAATGGCACAACTCCCCTCCAGGATGCCCTTAAGTTCCTCCTGGATGGCAGTCTTAAAACAAAGATAGTCTGGTGGCTCTGGAAGAGGCTGCTAAACCTATTGATGGATGAGGGCACTGGGCCACTGGGGTAAGCAGGAAAGCATGAAGCAAAAGCGAAGCAAAAGAAGAACCCTTGTAAGGCTGCCTTTTTCCATATTACTGTAAATGTCATTTGTTAGGTGTAAATGGCTGTTGAAGTGCTGCACTTTGATCTAAAAACCAAATTGGCATTCTGTGAATATGTCAGTTTTTGTATGCAATCTAATATTTATGTATAGAAAGATGATTCTGTAAAATAATTTAGAGACGGTATTTTTTCTAAGAGTCTGTAATCACTAACTGACTTAGGTGGTTAAGGTTTTTGCGATTAGGGGAATTCATGTGGGTAGGACTGTGGTAGTGTTTGTGTACTTAATAAAAGATTAAATATCTGCGTTAAAGATTTACATTATTTTGTACCAAGCCTGAGTATTAGTGAGCGTGCAGGATGAATGTTTTGTGAGAGTTTTAATGTTATAAGAAGAGTCTTGACTTACTTTGTAGTTATAGCTTTAAAATAGAAAAAAGGACTAGATAAAATTCAGTATCATGTTTTTTTTTTTCCTATAATGGCTGGGGAATAATTGAGACAGTATTGTGAGATAGTATGGGGGTTAATTATATTCTTTTTATGTTATTTAACATATTCAAATTAATGTGATTAGAGGAGTTGTCCAGAAGAAATATGTTGGGTGATGCAAGCTGTTATATAGTTTTATCTTCAGATTTAAAACCCATGGGTGCTGTCACTTCACTTATGGTGTTTTTTTTTTCTGGGGTGGGACAAGCATTACGAGTAATATAAGTTTCAGAGTTCCATCAAGCCAATGGGAAAATGTTATTAAGATGTTCACAGGGTAGGGATTAGTCCAATGACATAGAGAGGAGGAAAATGCCACACTGAGTAAGAGAAGACCAATGGCAGTGAATCTTACTAGAAACTCTAATAAAAATTAAATTGCATTGGTCACTTATAGGTTCTTAGATGAATACTAGGCTAACTGTCCTGAAGGAACATTTTAAGCCTGGACAAGGCAATAAACTGATGTTAGAATCAAACTCTGTATCTTGTGTCTGTGAGATAAAGACCTTCACCATTATACCAAACCAGTTCTAAAGCAACACAGCTTGCACTTTCGGTACACTTCATGACTGGGATTAGAACCCCTGACATTACATATATGTTGAATACAGTTCCAAAGAAAACAGCATCATGCCACCAAGGTTTGTTTGCAAAACAACAAACTGCTTATTAACTGTCTGTGCCATAGGAGAACATAGGAACCATGTAAGCATTGGATGACAACAGAACGTAGAACGTTCATAAAGTTGCCTTTTTCATTCACTCAGTAATAAATATGTTTATTGTGTGGGCTATTAAATTAAGTATTTAAGTGCCTTTTAATTCCGACATGAACAGCTGCAGGAAGCTTCTAAAGTAGCCAAAAATTCAGTCAGATCAGCTTATCTAATCTGCAAACAAACTTTTTCAATAACTGATTGAACTGCCTATATTCTGTTTAAATCTTCTGACAGTAACAAGCACTTTTTCCTGTAATGTATATACTGTATGTGAGAATGTTGTGTGCATATCAAAACTTGCCAATACATCTGTTTAACAGACTGAGGACAATTTTATGAATTTCGCTCTCTCTCATCTCACCTCTGTTTCAGTTTCCAAACCATTAATTCATTTTCCAATACTGACTTTATGCTTTTCAGAGTTGTGGGCATTCACATAGTAATTAGTATTTCTATAAACACATTGTGCATCTGTGTGTGTTTCTGCCATATTTGTCATTGTGTAAGCCAAATAATTATGTGTTTTCTTTGCCGTCATTGGTTCCATTTATACACATCATTAGTTTGCCCTGTTGTGTTGATTCAAACAAACTGACCAATGTATCCCTCTTCACTTGCAGCTGATGAATCACTCTTACAAGTATATCATATATTAATGACACCTTTCTTAAAAAATAATTCAAAGTAGATTATTTAAAGGACAGCTTCAATATTTTCTTCTCGTTTGTGATCTTATATAGTAGTATCATGTAGCTTTTTGTGTTTGTGTTTGCAGCATCATTTATGCCTTTTAACTTTGTTTTATTTTAATGCATTTTTGTTAATGTATGCTACAAAATGAGTGTAGAAAAAATATATAACATGCTAACCTTAACTTGAATGTTAATATATTAAGACACTACAGCTTAATATCTCAGCTACATGCATTGCATACCTGGCAGAGAATGCAGTGACTAGAACATTTTATTACTATTGCCTATCAGATTTTTTTTTTATCACCAGTAAACATGTTTTATGAATATTGAACCGTACTAGAGAACAAAAGCATAGTTCCTGGCATTAGTTTTGTCTTTCAATACCTCTGACTTTCATGCTTGCTGGAACAGCATAAATGCTTCAAAGGCAACTCACAGGTGTGCATAAGACAGAAGTAGTAATGCTTACCAGCCCAAACAAAACAGACGCATCCATCGAAAACAGGTAATGGTGTGTCTGCAAAGTACCTTATCAAAGCAGTTTAGTTCTGGTAAAATTATTATGGAAATGCAAAAATTTAAGTATTATGGTACTACAGGTAAAACCCAAGGTATATATTATATTAATGGAATAAAATGCTCCAAGGTTGCTAGTATTAGGCAATACCAAAATTTGTAGAGGCAACTTGCAGTGTTGTGCCCCATTTGGTATTGCCCAATACTGCCAGGAGGGCAGCAACAGAAGAGGTCAGTCTGGCCCTTCAGAATAATTTGTAAACATTTCTAGTTATAAATTGAATGACACTGAGACATTGGTATCATCAAAATGTTTTATATTGGTTCTGGCAGCCAAAAGTAAGCTGCTGTGTTCTCTGAATGAATTAGTAGTGTTTACAAACAACAAATAGACTGATGTTATTGCATGCACAAATAGATAATATGAAACACTGACAATTCAGCAGTTAAGAAAGAGTTCATTTGTTCATAAGCACCATAGTACACTTGACATCTTTCAGGAAATATACAAAAAACTGAAATTTCGGAACCTTTTATGTGTGTTCTTCAGTTGGATGACTTTAAAACTTGCAGAAAGCTTCTACAGATGAGACTTTTTTGCAGAAAGCATTATGAAAGTTAGTTTCCCTAAAAAGCAGGAAATAAGGAACTCCTTGAACTCCCCGAACTACCTGAAAGGTGAGCTCCAAACTCTCCGAACTACCTAAATGGTGAACTCCGAACTCCCAGAACTACCTAAAAGGTGAACTCAGAACTCCCCGAACTACCTAAAAGGTGAACTCCGAACTCCCCGAACTGCCTAAAAGGTGAGCTCCAAACTCTCCGAACTACCTAAATGGTGAACTCCGAACTCCCAGAACTACCTAAAAGGTGAACTCAGAACTCCCCAAACTACCTAAAAGGTGAACTCTGAACTTCCTGAACTACCTAAATGGTGAACTCCGAACTCCCAGAACTACCTAAAAGGTGAACTCAGAACTCCCCGAACAACCTAAAAGGTGAACTCCAAACTCTCCAAACTACCTAAATGGTGAACTCCGAACTCCCCGAACTACCTAAAAGGTGAACTCTGAACTTCCCGAACTACCTAAAAGGTGAACCCCGAACTTCCCGAACTACCTAAAAGGTGAACCCCGAACTGCCTGAACTACCTAAAAGGTGAACTCGGAACTCCCCAAACTACCTAAAAGGTGAACTACTTTAAATCTCTGCGCTGCCCAAATGAAGCAAAACAGGAAGCTGTGTGTTGCATACAGTGTACCATATAATACTTAAAAATGTCATAGCCATTAAGCATCGTAAGACTGTTTGGTCACCAACATTAATGAATGACATCAAAAGTCACCACAAATTGGTAAAAATACCCCAACATTTGGAAATCAATAACTAATGGAAATACAACCACTGTGCAGCAAATAAGCACCAGGAAATCACAGTAAAGCTATATTAATATAGTATCTTTATGGGATAGCAGCATAACACCTTCAGATAACATCAAAAGCATAACAGAAATAATCAGGATACAAGGCTATATAGCAGGTGTGCACAAACCATATATACAGTGCTCACTATAAACATATTTATAACAAAAGTAAACACATAAGATGCACACATTGTATACAACATAAAAAAGAAATATGCAAAGTGAGCAAATGGTAATGCAACCCACATGCAAGAATGCTGAAGGTGGGAGCACATATGTTTTTAACAGGTATGAACATTATGTCTGTTGAGACAAGATGCATTACCACCTTAGGTATATAGTTACTGACAAACCACAAACACTCTCAATTTAGGGCAAGGCAAGATCACCTACTCTCAGTTTTGCCTAAGGAAGAATTGACAAAGGCTAATATGCTATACTTCATTCAGTCAGATTGTTAAAAATTTCAGGTAAAATAACTTCATATATTTGGAAAGAGTTATTTAAAATGATTAAACCTCTTCAACAGGTAGATAACTGGTATTTTTAACAGAAATTTGGGACCCATACAAGATCAGAAAGAAAAAAACTTTTTTTTCTTCTGAAATCAGTAAAAGGGTGGATCTGATTTACTTTGTTCTCAAACGTTCTTATGTTGCATCCAAACTAGTACAAGTTGTGATATAGTATTAGCAAGCATTATTACTAACCCTGGATCTGTATTACTTGAACTTCTTTCATTTTCATATTCAGAAGTAGAAAATCCAAGTAACAGATTAGCTTCCAGTTATTTTCAAACTGACATTTTGGACCCTTTATGAAAGAACTTTTTTTGTGGCCAGTGTTGAATTTTTAAGTGTATTAGTAAAAAAATGTAGAAAATTAATAATAGGCATTTTAACACCCAATCATATTTAAATTGTTCTGCTTTTTATTTACCATATTGTTTGCAGTTGTAACTTGTTTTACGTAAGAAAAACTACCATCCACGTACAGCTTAAAACTTGAAGACAGGTTAAGTAAAACTTGTACATAATTATTTATAAATATGTTGTACTAAAACAAACATAATTACTTGCAAATATATTATATAGAAACAAAGCATACACAATTAGAATTGTAAGCAGTGTAAATTTCTAGAATCATTTTATGCTTTATAAAGAAATTATGATTTTTTTTACAAAATTGCTTGCCTATCTGTTTTAATGACATTGTGTCTGGGTAGTTTTGGTATATTTCAGGCTTGCTTAAATACACTTTCCAGGTGCTCAACTGAAGTCATTTATACGCAAGCTTTAATCTGTTTGATGCATTATTCAGAGTTAGACATCTATAAAAACAAATGATTCACTGATGTATATGAATTAACTTCAGTGATGGCACAATGACATCAGGTACTGTTACATACTTATCAGCTTCAGTGCACTGAATTGCTTTCTTGGAGGATGTAATAACACATTTAGTAATTTGATTATAACCCTTGAAATTCCAAAAAAAGCATGTTAAAAATTATTGAAATGAATGTCAAATACTTTCTTCACTGCTTGTTATTAACCCCCCCCCCAACACACACACACACACACACACACACACACACACACACACACACACACACACACACACACACACATACAAAAGGTGTTTAGCCCTGAGCAGAAAGAAGAAATCAAGTCTGAATGTAGCAATTGTGACTGTGATTACCTACATCATGAAATCTGCCTGTCAAAACATAAAAGTCATAATTCCCATAAAATGTACAATTTTGCACTCATCTGTCGTTTCTGCCTACAAAGAATATTCCTCTCTCTTCATAGAATAAAACTTGAAAATGACAAGCAAAAGCAGTAAACTAAATGAAGTGTATAAAAATGGTCTAGTAATGAAAATATTAAGTTACTTCTCACTACACTGTTGACCTTGCCTCATATATGACAGCTGTTTCTTGATAAACGCAAAGCAATTAACAAACTGTGTGGCACATTTCTGTTTCATCCTGATAGGGCTGGGGTGCTGCAATACACTATTTAACTACCACTCAATGGAATATATGTGGAATGGTCAAAATGGTTTACTATCATAATTCCGACTCGCATCTTGACACCATTACAGCGAAGGGCAAGGGTCGAATAGTGACAATGCCGAACTACAAATCTCGCCCCTATCTCAACCCTTGTTAAAGCCTGTTTGGAGGTAGAATTTGAGATGGAACTTTCGGCAGTGTCGGAATTCGACATTGTCACTTTCGCACTTGGGAGTCGGAGTTACCGGCATTCGACCGAATGCACTTCAGAATTATAATAGTAAACCGAGAGACCCATGCTGGTCACCCATCCTGGTGACACCTAGAGGAATGCTGCTGTATTGTGGTCAATAAGTACAGCCTATCATATTTACACTGAAAATAGTGCACTAGTTGGCCCAGAGAATGCCCCTGAAAGGGCAGGACAGCAGAGCTCCTAGCTTCTGAGGGGAGTTGGGATAGGATATAACTGGTCCACTCCCTAACACTAAACTCTCACCTTCACTGGGAAGCAAATGGGTTGATGAGTTCTCACCCTGGTGAAGGAATGAAAGGATCACATGGGTGCAGAAAGGGCAACCACTGGGTCAATCCTGCAGACTTACAAAGAAAAAAAAAAAGAAGCGAAGTTACTGGTACTTTTAAAGCTGCTCTATTCTTTTTACTTATACCAAGATAGTTATTAAACGGATGGTATGATATAGTGGGACAGCACATTTGTCTCTCCCACCAGGGGCAACAATATCCTAGACCTAGTCATTACCAACATGAGTGACTGGTGTTCCACACCTGAAATCAACTCCTCGTTGGTCAGATCTGACCATAAGCTAATCACCCTAGATATCTGCATCCCACCCCCACCCACCATTAAGGAAACCATGGTAAAAAATTTCTCTAAAGCTAACTTCATGCTTCTTAAGATAAAAGTGGCGGACTTCATGACACCCATGCATATGGATAATACAGTTACAACTGCTGAATCTTACACAAATGCACTCTATAAGCACTTACACGAGTGCATGGATCGTGCTATCCCAAACAGAACCAAGACACTATCCTCCAAAAAAAGGAAGCCAATCTGGTGGTCCCCTGCCATAAATAAACTCTACAACAGAAGGAAGAAACTGTTGCAAAAGAGAGTAAAATCCCATGAGTGGAGGAGCTGCCTGGTCAGCCTCAGTAAGAAGCTGAGATCCCTTATAAAATCCTCCAAAGCTAGCTACAAAAACAAAATCACCACTGATTCTAAGGGCAACCACAAAGCATTCTATAGCTATGTCAAGAATCTCAATGCCAATACCCAGATCTGCTCTGAGTTACAGCACAATGGCCCGATAATTACAGAACCAACTGATATTGCCAACATCCTGGCAGATAGGTTCAATGCTAACTTTACCCCCCTCTTACCCCCTAAAGGGCCCATATCTATACAGGAGGAATGCAGAGTCCCTGTAATCACATCTATGCAGGTAAAAGCTGCACTCTCTAAAACCTATAAAACAGCATCCATGGGGACCGGACAACATCCCAGGCTAAGTTTTACATGAAGTTCAGAACAAACAAGCTCCCCACCTTAGTACCATGTTCAATTATAGTCTCACATCAGGCTTTGTGCCCACTGAATGGCGCACAGCAACAGTTATCCTACTCCACAAAGGGGGAGCCACCACAGATCCTGGGAACTATCACCCTATTAGCCTGATGAGCCTGGTCTGCAAGGCCATGGAACGTATCATCATGGAACTCATAAACAAAGACATTGGTAACCTCTAAACTCTGGACCTCACCAAGTTCAGGTTTGTGAAAGGCAGAGCATGCCTTCTGAACCTGATTGACTTCTTTGAGGCAGTCACCAAAGCTGTAGACAAGGGTAAGGTGGTTCACACAGCCTATCTTGACCTCGCCAAGGCTTTCGACACCATCCCCCCATTCTGGAATTATAGCTAAACTCACTAAACTAGGTATAAATCCCTACATCACAAGATAGGTTGCCAACTGGCTCACTGACAGAATCCACACTGTAAAGGCTGCAGACTCCAAATCTGACCTCAAACCAGTGACAAGTAAAGTACCACAGGGTTCAGTCTTGGCACTTCTCCTGTTTGGTATCTACTTCTCTGAAGTGCAGGGTAACACAGAAGGCCTCTGGCTAATGAAGTTCACAGATGACTGCAAACTAGGAGCCATAGTTGAGTCTCCAAATGATGTGGACATCCTACAGATGGGCCTCACTGAGACAGATGCCTGGTGTCAGAGGTATGGCCTCAAGCTCAGTCCCAAAAGGTGCATTGTCATCCCCTTTGTTAAAAACTCTGCACCCATGAACTACCACATAAAAGACAGTCTACTTAATGCCCTACACTGACTGTCTCAAAAAACTCCAGCTTTACTCTGTAGCATATTGCCTACTCTGAGGAGATCTCTGCTTTATAAAGCCAGGGAACCTTGTTGGCTAGGCTTACTTAGGCCCTTGGGCCGATAACCTAGTACCTATCTATGAACCTGCATATATAAGCAGCATCATGGTCTGCACTATTATTATTTTTCCTCCTTCATGCCTGCTGTCAGTCTGTGTGACACGGTGAAGTGGGAGCATGCCCCAGGAAGTCATTGGAGGGGGTCTTCGCATTAGCCCTATATTTTTTCTTATGGATTTCTATCAGCACTTAAGGGTTGGCTTTGCAGTGGGCATAATGCAGTGCTTTCAGTCACCTCCATAATTGATGTAACCTACAGATGGCCCTTAGCCATTTAGAAGAAGAAGCTTCCATTTAATTAATAGTATGCAGCTGTAAGACAATAAGATGTGCTCCCCCTTCCCCTGCCAAAGACAAGTCTGTCAGCACTATCCCATCATTCCCCTCTCACCCCACTCAGCTCACTAGCATGCAAATCACTATTTGATCACTATTCAGTTTTGTTTAACAGTCCTGTCCTATATAGTGGAGCTCACTAGTTAATCACTATTCAATTATGTTTAATAGTCCTGGCTTTATGTTATTACTGTTTTTGACTGGGTAGGTGATCTGTTTTATTGACCCTTTTCAATCACCACCCAAAGTGACAAGCAATTAGTTTTACTTAATAAGATATATTACTAGAACAATGATATCACAGTAAATAAACTCCTTTTAAATGACATTAAGAGTGAAATATTGTACCAATATTAACTGAGGGTTCAATAATACCAAAGTAAAATAAATACACGTGGCATGAAAAGAGCATGAGATTTATAGAATGTAAAGGATCGTTTATCGTTAGGTATAGCAGAAAAATGTTAGTCTTTGACAGTTACATAGATAGGAAATGTTGAAGGCATTAGCCATTGTCATAAAAGCAATTCCATGAGGATTCTTTGAGTAGATGTGTCTTAATGGCCTTTTCAAAGTTCTCATGTGCATCTTTATTTTTACCCCTCAACTTCACAGAAATTACTCTAGCCTGGCTGGACCCACAGCTGGGAATTTTCAGTAAAAGAATGTTGTAGTGTAACTCCAAGGACTCTTAAATGTGACCTGCTGAATGGAAAAATCGAAAATACAAATGCTGTGATATTAATGAAATCCAAGTTTTAGTAACTCGGAGAGTTATCCCCACTCTGAGGTACAGCAGTCTCAGAGTTAATACATTTAGGTAACAGGGGATATGGGACCAAAATGCTTTAGAAGCAAAACCATGAGTTTTAGAACTCACTGTTTTTTTTTTCTTTTGAATCAGAATTTATCTTTCAAAGGATCAACTTTCTCCTATTTGATAGGGAGTCTTAGTTATATAATGCAGAGGATGAACTGATTTCTATAGTATAAACTTACATTTTTAAAATGTGTGAAATAGGACCCAAGGAAATGAAAACAAGCAGAATTAAACCTTTAAGCAAGTTCTACCAGTTAATAATGAAATTTCATAAACTTTTTCAAATTAGATTCATAGGTAAATATTAGGCTAAATGCCCCAAAAGGCCATTTTTAAGCCTAGCCAATGTCTCAAGGTCAGAATCCAATCTGATGTCAAACGCACCCTCCTAAACACTAAGAAACTGGTCTTAGGATTATTACAAGCCTAGCCCAATAACCAGAAGTCAGACTCAAACCCAGTACCTTGAGTCTATGAGATAAAGACCTTAACCATTAAAACCTTAGCAATTATGCCAAACCCACATTAATCAGTATGCCAGTAAAAGAAACTAAGCCTATTGTGAAAATATTTTCAAATAAAAAGAAAATGCCCTTTTTGTAAAAAATGCAGCTTAACTTGAATCACTGATGAGAAAATTAGCATTATTATTTAATGTAACAGACAGCAGTACCACTAAGCCTAAAGTCTTTTGTAAGTGGATAATAGCAAGATGGAATGTTTAATGCCTAAAGGCTTGCATGCTTTGCCAATTATTCTGCTGTGAAGATAAATACTGTTTTGCTTTAAAGAGTTTTAATATGTTTAGACCCACCAACAGAGCAGACAGTATCATTGATTGAGTTTCCTGTGCTAATGACTTTAGCTTAGAAACAGGAACATGAGTATACTTTGGTGCAGAAGAAGAGAAAGCTGTTTCTTGAGCATAAATTAACCCAAGTTGAGTTATAAGATAACAATAAAAATATTCACAATCTAGTTTAATGCTATCACTGAGTTTCATAAAGGATTTTTAATTTCCTTTTAGTCTATATTTAACCCCTACTATTTGGAAGAAGGTCATCAGAAAATGTTATTTCTCATATTATGCCAGGCATAGGCCACCAAACTGAGCGGGGGGGGGGGGGGTCCTACAAGTGTTAGGAGGGTAAAGAGGTGCCACAGCACACATACATGCATTTTACGATCTGCAGGCAGCCTTGGGAATTAAAATATGAAGCAGTAGTGAAGAACTCACATTTCCCTTCTGCACTGTTGCCCCACCCCACCCCCACAATGCCTTTACCAGAGAGCAGGCTGTTGGTGATTAATGTGGCCCTAGGGAAGGAAAGATAGATGACAACACCATGAAAACATCACTGACAACAGAAATAATAATGCTTACGATGTTAGTAGTCTCTCTATGGTAACCGTGGCAACCAATAGTCTTCCTTTGTAGTTAACACTGTTCTTGCATTCACTAGCCAGAAATGTTTCTTAATCTCGTCACCAATATATTTTAGCAGACAGCACAGTTTTGCAGTTTTTGATAATGCATGTCTGTCAACTTTTCTAAAACTATATAAAACTGTAAATCATTTCAAACAATCTGGACATAGACTGACATCAAATTACCCACCTTAAAGGAATATAAGCAACCATTTCCAGTGCAGGGGGGGAACCATGAGCTCAACAAATCAATGCATTTCAGTTTTCTGGACTCTTTCTAGAATATGCCCCGTGCTATTACCACAGCTACTTTAGACTGCTGCTTAAATTCTCCCAAGAATTCAATATATACTTTTCAACGTCTAATTCTGTACTAGCTGTAGAGTTGGCAACACATTTGATTTCTTCACAGCATCAAAATACAGCATTACTGCAACTGTCTCCCTCTCTGTAATGTGGTGAGACAGAGATGACTTGCTACAGTAAACTGGCTTTCACAAGATTTATAATCCCACGTCTTATGGTTCACTGTTCACAGCTTATCTACATGCCCAGCATTTTAATCTGACAGATCCATAAACTCATAGAGTTTACAAGTCAGAATCAGTCTATGGACCATACCCACCTTCAAAGAGCACCTCCCACACCTAGGAGGACAAAATAAGTCAGGTCTGTGATGAACTTAAATGGCAGTGAAAAATCACCACCTATAATAAGCAGCTTGAGTTAGCCACATTAATATAGTCTATGCTGGCTGAGAAATCTGTGGAAGGAACACGCAGCCTCTATTCTCTTTTACATGATCCTCAAAACCTAGTACCGAGTTTTAACTGCTCTTGAATTCCACTTTATTCATATGTCTAAGCCCAGAACATTTAACAATAATGCTATTTCCAAAACAATCAAAATTTTATTTTATCAAGAGTGTATTTCATCACTTGTATAGTGATAGCCTCCTCTCACAGATTACTCATCATCATCATCCCCTTTTTTCCCATTTTCTTCATGGGGTCGGGGTATCATGTTAACCGTCGCAATCTGTCTTGATTCAATGCCACACTCCTGCCTTCTTTGACACTCATGCCTAAATGCCACAGATCTTCTATTACACAATCCATCTACGTCTTTTCTGGAAGCCCTCATTGCCTCTTACCTTCTTCCTGTCCGTCTGTCCCATATCTTCTTCACATAGACTTCATCAGATTAAACAGAATTAAAAAACAAAACAGCTTCCTTTATAGTCACTGATCTAATTGGATAATTATTTGTTGAATTTAATTGATAGAAATGAAATCAAGAAAACGTTTATTTAGGAACCTCAGAAGAGTAGTTAAACCATATTATTTTGAGTATTCTGTGCTTGTGAAGATGAAAAGCTGCTTGGTAAATAAAGCTATATTCCATTTATATTGGCTGCATGGTGGATTTATGCATCAACGTTTATTCATTTTTCCTTTCTGGAGCTGGTTTGCCGCATAATAGGTGGTCATTTTTTGGTGTTTTTCTTTGTGGTTACTCTTTGGTCCACCTATTCCCTGCCTGGTTATTTGTTCCTTGTACATAGTCTGCACTAATTCTACTAATGTTTCTGGGACTTCGAACCACCACAGTACTGCCCATATCAGCTTTCTTGGGACCTTGTCCTATGCTTTCTCCAAGTCTAGGAATGCCCCGTTGGACTCTTTCCTCATCTTTAGCTTCATCTCAACTATCTGTCTCACTGCAAACATTGGGTCAGTTGTATTGCATCCTGATCTGAATCTAAACTACTCACCTCCCTCTGACTTTCTACTACTCTGCATATCCATTTATCAGTCACCCTCTGCAGTAGTTTCATGTAATTTGACAGGAGTTTGGTACCTCTGTACTGCCCATAGTTGTGTATGTCCCTTTTGTTCTTGTACACTGGTATGAGTATGCTTATTCTCCAGTAATCTGGGATACACCTTTCTCGCCATACTGCTATCAGTACCCTCAAGAGCCATGTCTCTTGCCTCACCCCGCATCTTTATCATATCTGCTGTGACCTCATCTGACCCTGCTGCCTTCCCTGACTTCATTTTCCTTAGTGCTGTTCTTACTTCGTCTAAGGTGGGCTCCTCTTCTTCTCTCATTATAGGCTGTTTCTGGGGCAGTACAACTTCTGTCAGGCTTTCTTCATTTAGAAGCTGCTGGAAGTATTCCTTCCATCTGCCTTAATGTCCAGTGGAATGGTGAGCAGGTTTTTGCTGGTATCCCTTATGAAGGGTGTCCAAGTATCATATTTATCTTTCTGTCTTTGCCTTGCAATGTCATATAGTTTCTTTGTGCCAACTACTCAGTCTAGAAGCTGGTAGAGTTTCTCCAATGCCCTGTTCCTTGCTATTGCAACTCCTTTATTAGCTTCTTTGATAGTCAGCCAGTATTCCTTCCTTGCCTGGTCCATCTTTTCTATCTCCCACTTTTTCCTGCACTCCATTTATTTTTTTGATGGCTTCCGGGACTCCTACATTCCATCACCAGCTTTCTTTATGTAACTTATTGCCATGCCTTGTTCAGCCACATATCTGTTGTGTAGTCCTCACACATGCTGTTTTTAGGCTCTGCCATTCTTCTTCAACTCCACCTATTTCCTTCTCTTCTTGGGGTCCTAGAGCCCTGAGTAATTCCTTGAACTGTTATACTTTCTCTTCAGTCAAGTTCCAGGCCTTCAACCTACTGTTAACATGCAAAGTTTGTCTGACAGGGTTAGGTGCCCATGCCCACAAAGGGAGAGATGGGTCCTGTTTTGGAAAGGTGGCCTAAGACAGTGCTGGAGTCTTTCTTTTGCCACAGTTCCAAGCATACAGCTTTGACATGTGATGCCATACCTTTGGTAAGAATGGCACAGTTGCATCATCTTGCCCTAAGTTATAACAGATATTACCCAATATTTGGCACAGCTTCTTCCCAGCAGATACGTAGGACTGGCAGAAATGAAGTCACAAGTAATCTTTAAATATGTTTTTGTGTGTGCGTGTGTGTGTGTCTGTGTATATCTATATATCTATATATATATATATATATATATATATATATATATATATATATATGGGTACGTATCACTTCACCTAAAACTCATTTCACTGACAAGTAGTATAATAAGACAAATCAAAGGTATATGTCCTTTTCCCCACTGTAGTGTGATCCTGGTGTTAGTATATATAGTTAGGGGGGTGTAGCCACCCACTTATTTTGGTTTTATGTTGTTTGGTTTTGTTTTACATTATTTAGTAAAAGCCGACTAGGTGGGGGGCTACGCTGCCCACACCCCCCAATGTGGGAGGCTGTGCCCCCCACACCTCCTCTTACTATATATACTAACACCAGGATTGCACTACAGTGGGGATAAGGACATATACCTTTGATTTGCCTTATTGTACTACTTGTCAGTGAAATGAGTTTTAGGTGAAATGAACTTTAGGTGACATGGTCTTGGTGAAATGAGTTTTAGGTGAAGTGATGTGTACCCATATATATATATATATATATATATATATATATATATATATATATATATACATATACATATACATATATATATATATCTACAGGGTGACAATCAGAAGGTCGAAGTGGGTTCGGTCGAACCCACTTCAGTCGAAGTCTGGAGGCCGAACGGCAACAACACTGTCGAAATACGAATCTCACCCCCATCTTGACCCATGTTAAAGCCTGTTCCGACGTTTACGGCGAGTTGTATTTCAACAATGTTGGAATTCGACATTGTTGGTTTCGTGGAAAGGGGTCAATGATCCCATCATTCGATGGGGTCAGGTTTGACCTTCTGATGGTACACCTATATATATATATATATATATATATATATATATAGATATATATATATATATATATATATATATATATAATTTTAAAAAATCTCATTTGCTGGTAAATATTGTTACTGCTTAAATCTTGTCACTGGTGAATCAAGGCTATGTTAATGTGAGCCCCCTATGTAATCCACGAATGTGTTAATAGAATTTGAGGAGTCTGAACTAATGAACTTGGATTTGTTCACAACTCCAGAATCCAGGGTTCATTCTCGAGTTCCAATCAGTGTCTGTGTGGAGCTGGAGTGATCATTATTTATGTATCTCAGCAATGCCGCAAATATCTATCTTGAATCTGGATATGTTGCTGTCTATAGCTGCTGTGGACACTTCTTCAGAGCTTTCAGAATTAAATTTCCCAAAATCAAAAGCAAGAACAACAGTGCACTCTATCCTAATCACATTAAATATTCTGTTTAATGTTTCTTCATGTGTACACATCGGTATGGGTTGGGATTAGTCCTTTAAGAAATACATGTAATGAATGCCTATGTAAAAATGTATGACAAGATAAATTTTTAAGGAAGTTAAATCTATTTTCCTACCTACTGGATTACCTGATTATCCTAAAATGCCAACTACTTTTCTCTACAACTTATAACTAACTCACGCCTATCCAGTGCATTACTGAATTCTGTCTTTGTTCATAATAGTAGTACTTCAAGCAGGCTGTCCAAGTTTTCTACCATCCTGTCTGTGAAATAAGTCGCTATAGTTTGTGTATTTCATTGCATATTCCTACAAGCTGTTTACTTATATCTTCATATTGCATTCTTAAATTTGTTTACTTCTTCCTGAATATTTCTTACTTCCATTCTATGGTTGGACAGGATAGCTGTCATTAACACATGTTTCATCAGTGGGACATTTCAGCAAATTTTGCTAAACAAAAAAAATATAATATTACTGACCCTGATGAAACAGAGAGCATGTTCCATACATCAGGTTTTGCTTACTGCACCCTCTTACTAAATGTTATCACCTCTGATGTGGCATCCATGGAGAAAAGTGTCAACATCAAGCAGATTTACCATTGATGAAGCTAGGCTCTACATACAGAGTTATCAATACGGACTTCCTTAAAGTCCTTAAAATGTTCATTTCCCATCCCATCCTTTTCTTTTTTCTTCAGTGCTATACATGCTAGCTCATTCTTTCTTGTATGGTTTCTGTTACAGGCCATTTGCCGTTTGTGTTGTCCTTGTCTGAATTGCTTCTGCCTATACAACAAGGAGAGCCCTAGCCATGTGACCAAATCATCACATGGAAGTTCTACCACAACATTATTATGCAGAAAGAAGAAGGTCTGAAAGTAATAACAAGACTTCTTAGCGGGTAGTGATATCTCATTGTGTGCGTTCTTCTGATTTGTCAGGCTTTCTTGCTGCTTTCTCATATTATTATCTTGTGATCATATGATATGGCCACCTTCACCCCCTTCCTTCCTTGTTGCTGCTTTCACTTCATCCATCCTTTTATAGGTTTGTGTTTCCGGCTGCATTAGATTCGTTATACATTCAAGCTGAAAAATTTCAGATAGTTCCTCCTTTGCTGCCAAGTTTTGTTTCATCATTTCAGCATCATTCTCATTACCAAATGAATTACATATCATTGTGTCATTGTTTCATCATTTCAGCATCATTCTCATTACCAAATAAATTACATGTCATTGTGTCATTGTTTCATCATTTCAGCATCATTCTCATTACCAAAATAAATTACATATCATTGTGTCATTGTTTCATCATTTCAGCATCATTCTCATTACCAAATGAATTACATGTCATTGTGTCATTGTTTCATCATTTCAGCATCATTCTCATTACCAAAATGAATTACATGTCATTGTGTCATTGTTTCATCATTTCAGCATCATTCTCATTACCAAATAAATTACATGTCATTGTGTCATTGTTTCATCATTTCAGCATCATTCTCATTACCAAATAAATGACATGTCATTGTGTCATTGTTTCATCATTTCAGCATCATTCTCATTACCAAATGAATTACATGTCATTGTGTCATTGTTTCATCATTTCAGCATCATTCTCATTACCAAAATGAATTACATGTCATTGTTTCATCATTTCAGCATCATTCTCATTACCAAAATGAATTACATGTCATTGTGTCATTGTCTCATCATTTCAGCATCATTCTCATTACCAAAATGAATTACATGTCATTGTGTCATCAGAAAAAGTCTTGTTATTACTTTCAGACCTTCTTCAGAGTCACTTACAAAAACAGTGAGAAGGATCGTTCCAAGAGTGAATATTAAAGTGCCGAAACTCTGTAGTAAGTTATTCAGCTGCATTGTAAGACCCTGCGTTATTTTGCACACAAATATTCTTTGTGGCATCATGGCAGATACTTTATTAGATTCTGTCTAGGCTATGTCTAGCCCTTTTTCTGATTCTTTAGCCTGTTTCCTTTATTAAATAATTATATCAAATTTCTCACCACAGTCTTTTGACCAATATCTACTTGCATCACCTCACAGCTGGCAGTTAAAGTCTCCTATGTTAATATAACTTTTAATTATCACAGCTGTACAGACCTCCAAGAAGTAATAACTAACAGACATTTTAAGGATTTTAAATACTATGACCCAGTATAGTAAATGACATTTGTTAATTAGATAACATATACATTTATTTATTTATTTATCTACATTTGTTGACCGGAAGTGTCCGACTGGACGTAGGTCCATTTTCAGCAGAGGCCCAGGGAGAAAAGCTCCACAGTTAAAATATACAGGCAGCAGTTACATTGGATTTACATAGCAATTAACAATTTGATCAACATAGCAATTAACAATTACAAACATAGTTATAGATGAAGAACATAGTACATCAGTAGACAACTAGAATCTTTATCATCTGCGAAGTACATAACAGACATTAACAACTGTTACAATGAGAATTTCCTGCTGTATAATAAGTAGTTAGGCTTATGAGCATCCAAGCTTGCTATAATCAAGGTAGTTAGTGGGGTGGAAAGAAAGGTAGTGGGTGGATGGGGTGGGTGGTATTAGAGGGGGAGTTGCAAGGGCATAGCCAGCATGTTTTTAGGTGCGCTTTTAGTAAAGTTTTGAAGTGGGTGCATGATGGTACAGAGGTAATTGTGGGTGGGAGTGAGTTCCATAATTTGGCTATGGCACAAGAGAATAGTGCTTCTCCGGCAGAATTATTGGCTTTAGTGACCTGTAAGTGATTTTTGTTGCTGGATCTTAGTGGTCTGGTGGTGCGATAGGGTTGGAGTAGATTCTGGAGGGATGATTTACTAGTTTGTGGGCGAGTGTGAGTTGATACCATTGAAGGAGGTGAGGGAGTTCAAGCCAGCCCAGTTCAGCAAGTGAGAGACAGTGGTGACTACGGTAGGATGCCCCTGTGGTGAATTTGGTGATTTTGTTGTAGAAGGTCTCTAGCTTGTTTAGATCGCATTGCCTTAGGTTGGTATATATTGGAGAGGCATAAAGTAGGGTGGAGATAAGGTGGGAATTTGCTACTGAAATCTTTGCTGCTTTGGTGAGAAGTTGCTTATTTCTGTATAACGCTCCTAGTTTTTTGTGGACTTTTTTTATGGTCATGGATATGCGAATGTCAAATTTTAGTTTATTGTCTATTTCCACTCCTAGCAATTTGGTGTGTTTTGTTGGGTGTATAGTGGTGTTGTGTTTTGCTGTGATGTTAAAGTGAGAATTGTTTTGAGAATGTGTGGTGGGTTGGAAGATGAGTAGTTTAGTTTTGTTTGGGCTGAGTATTAATTGGGCATCGGATAACCAAGTTTCAACAGAGGAAAAGGCTTCCTGTGTGACTTTTTGCAGTTTGGGTAGAAACTGGGCTGAGCAGATGATGGTTGAGTCATCTGCGTATTGTATGAGTGTGCCATGTGTGACGGCAAAGGCTAGATTATTGGTGAAAATAGAGGAGAGTAGGGGTCCAAGGATGGATCTTTGGGGAACCCCTATAAAACAGGTAGTTGGGGAGATATGTCATTCTGCCATACAACAGATTGTTTGCAGTCAGACAGATAACTCTGAAACCAGTTGGTGACTGATTGAGAGAAGGATAGGTTATTGTGGACAGAGATGAGTTGTTTGTGTGGGACCATGTCAAATGCTTTAGATAGGCCTAGGAAAGTAGCAGAGTAGAGATAGCCATTGTTTTTATGCTGAAGGATAGTGTTAGTAAAGGAAAGTAAGGCAGTGGTGGTGTTATGGTTTGGTCGGAAACCATGCTGAGTATTGGAAAGGAGGTTGTTAGTAAGGAGGCAGTATGAGTCCTGAGAGTGAATGCATCTCACTAGTATTTTGGAGAGTGGAGAGAGAATAGCTATGGGGTGGTAATTGGTTAGTTCTGTGGAGGGGAATTATATGTGATACTTTCCATAGTGTGGGAACGTAAATTTCTGACAGAGATCAGTTAATCAAGATGGATACTGGGTAGGCTAGAGCATCAGCTGCAATCTGTAGGTATTCACTTGGGATGTTGTCTGCTGCTAATTTGGTGGGCTTAAGTTTAGTTAAGATTTTTTTTTATGTTGGAGGTAGGAACAGGCGAAAAAGAGAAGACGGTGGGGAGATTACTAGTCGAAGGTGTGGGTTGGAGGAGAGGGGGTTGTGTTGTCTAGCTAGTGATAGTATGGTTTGTGTGAAGTGTGTGTTGAATGAGGTAGCAATATTTTCGGAGGAGTGAGGGGTGTTAGGATGAAATGCTTCTTGGTGCATGGAGGATGAAAACAGTTGCAAATACCCTTATCAAATCCGGTGCAATACTTTAATTACTCCAAAATTTGGAGTAATATAATGTAAGATTTTTGGGAATCCTACTGCATGACTACAAAATGTACCAAATTCAGCCTCTGTATTTTTACATTTCTCTTGTTGGAAAATCTATGATGAGTTATGGTGTTTAAATACCTTTAAAGTTTGTGTTAGTAATTGCTTTTTGAAGGACTATATAGCTGTGGTACCAAAGAACTTTAGCAATAAAGTTTACAACTACAGACTGCAAAATCAGAGTTCTGCATGTTTGTTTCCTGGTGATGGAAACATTATTAGATGTGACTAATAGAATTTTTCTACTGTGATTCTCTGCTGCCATGGGCCCTGTCCCCATATGGTTTCCACATACTCCAAACTATTCAGCAGTAATTCTATGACTGCTCATCCACCTGGCAAAGCAGGAGTTTTCAGCCCCTTCTTAATCTCACTCTGATTAAGGGGAATCGGATATATGGCTCAAAAGTGAGTCAGCACTCATTGAAATTGGGATGTGGCAGCAAATCGGCAAGTAGCAGCATGCCACAGAAGGATGAACCCCCAACTGTGACCCATGATAGAAGCTGATAGTACCAGCTCGGCTATCCAGAGGTTAGGATTTTGGGGTTTCTGTTCACAACCATGAACATCCTGGTTAGGGGCTGCTAGGTGTATCCTGGTCATAAAGCAAGCTACCATCTGTTTGGTAAAGGGGAGCTAGGAGTTAGGTGTGGACTCCACATGCAGTGACATGCGTGATATCATATGCATGTTCCACTTAATTTCCTCACCTCCATTGACCTAAAATCCCCCCCCCCCCAGCTGTATAAATGATGACTGCCTCTTGTGCCTAAGCCATGAATGGAGATTGTGATTTCACAAGGAAGATGCCTCAAGGCACTCTTTCTTTAATGATGTGGCCTCTCTGTTATAAGGAATACTACATGATTTGGCTAGTCCACAGGGGGGGGGGGATCAAGTAAGGTTCATCCTACCCCCTCACATCTTTAAATATGCTAACTCTGAGATCACACAACTCTGGAGGGTAAGGAAATGTTCTTGCTGTTTATATTCATTATCTCAATGTCTTAAATATTTCTCTCCCAATGGAATGCAGGAAATGTGCTAGCCAGAGGACTAAGACTATGCATTCATAGTGAGCTATATTCTGTGGTACAGGGTTTGATTCCATCTTCCTTCATGTGCCTACTGTGTGCCCTTGAGCAAGTCTCTTAAGCAGACAGTGCTTTGGGACAATTGGTAATTTGGGTTAAGACTCCTTAATGGTCTCCTGGACTGCATACCTGGTAGCTATTTGTGAACCTAAGATTTTCACTTCCAGAGAATAAACCTTGACAATCATCAAGTACATGGAGAAACATGAGAAGGTTAACTTCCTTTCATGACTTATTAAACATGATAATTAGTTGCACTACCAGATGTACTTTAGGTTCTCTGAAGATCTTTAGGGTATATCTCATTAGGCTGTATTGACTTGTGCAGCTGTAACCCTTTAAGCTTTGTTCTGTGAAAAACATAAAACTACAACCTTTTTCCTGGGGATGTATAATGGCTAGTGTTGATGATTCTGCATATCTCCTTCCATGAATTACAACCAGACACATTAATTTACAAGTCCTGGTTTTCGTTTGCCTCCTTAGCCCACCCATCCTTTATAATCAACCATTCCTTAAACCTTGTTTGCTAACATGAGCACCTGAACTGTTTTGAACTGCTTTATCTCTTTTCTTCATTGAATTTGTTATCATTTCCCAGTTTCAGCTTTTGATTTTTACTGCTAGCCCTGCCCTATGCTTTAATTGATGTTATTCTGTTTTTTTCCTTTTATCTCTTAAATTCCATGTTTTGTATAATATTTAATGGCACCATGTTTGAGAACTATAGTGGCTGTCCTTTTTGATTTTTGCATTTTGCTAAGACGCTTCTGCTTCCGTAAGGGCACTTTTGATATGTCCCAAGTGTTCCTTCTCATCCCCCTTCATACCTGCTAACTGGTTCTTTTCTGAGTGAATCACAGTGTATGCGTGCTGATTCGTCAGTCCCAAACAGCTGATCATATCCAAATCTGACAGCCTGTCTCCTGCATCATTTTAAGAATGCCAAGTAAAACTCTACTTTTCCGTGAGCAGGTTCTAGTTCTAATATGTACCAACCTGCCCAAATTGCTTTTACCACCATCCTAATGAAATTATCCATATAATTCTTGCCTTTATCATTCCCACAAGGAGGACTGCTCTATATAATGACTGTTGTGACCTACCCTGTTTTATTTTCCCATCATTACTTTGTTTGTGTTGGTTCTGAAGGCTGCTACCTCACAAAAAGGGCCGCAACTTCTAATTAGTCCTTCCTGCCCTACCAGTTCTGTACCCCAGTACATCAATATAGCATTTAAACTCTCCACACACTATGTTACTGGCATGCTTGCTTAGATAACATGTAATTACCTTACCTCACTGAGTACAATAAACTTCATGTCCACCTGAAAGTAAAGAAATTAATATAACTCTGTCATAACCAGTACTTTTAGATGTCCTTTTGCAAGCAGTGCTGAAAGAATATTCATAACTTTCTGTTTTTCTTTACATTTTCCCAAAATTTCTATCAAGCATGTCCATTTTTATTTATTATTTTTTCTTTTATTTTTTTCTACATTTAATTTAGTTGCGTATTTGTTTACCAGTTGACATCATTGGATATAAGTGCCTCTTTTCAAGGTTGAGCTAAGAGAGCTGAGTAAGTGATTTGCTCACAGTTACATAGTAAACAAGTGAAGACAGCTGAGTAAGTCATTTGCTCACAATTACATAGTAAACAAATGAAGACTGGTGGAATCGAACTTACGACTACTTTATGTAACTTCTAAGTGGCTCATAGCCTTAATCCTCTGATCCAAATTGCAATATATTAACCCTTGACCTTCTCCTAATCTTGTTCGCATTAATATACCTTGTCATTAATTATTCTGCTGTTCTAATAAGAAATCAGGGTTATACCTGAGGCTTTCATGTGCCTGCATCATAGCTAGTTTAACTATTTGCTAATGAAATACTTAATTTTATCATTTAGGATCCTGCTTCCCCCAGAGGGAGACAGATCATCATGCCAGTAGTTGTCTGCAATCATACATATGGCATTCCAGTTACCAGTGCAGTACACTGAATTCCATGTTGTAAAGCACAATATTTTCAGCCATTTGGGAATAAACACCTACTGTAAGTGTGCCGACCTTTGCACAAAACTTGCTACAGTCATTAAACAGCACCAGCACATGTGATGCACTTAATGGCCTAGGATGAATGTTCTTTACACAAACAATAAACTAATTGCACCTTATATTTAACCTAAAAATTAAATGAAAGGTCTCAACGCTGAGAGACTCTTATGATCATCCAGTGGAAACGTACCAGTGGTAAAGCATCTTCAAATTTCGTTGACCAAGCATCTAGCTATGTTTCAGCTGATCCTTGGAACTTATTTCCTGAAGAACAATGTGTCACTGATACATTCTCAGCCTTCAAAAATGTATGAAATTCCCACTACATAACAAAGTAATCAAAGTGTGGTGTCACCTAAACGACAAAAACAATCAATATCTTTCTTTCCCCTCTCAGTATAAACTATACTGCCATGGCTCTGTTTATACACTCTTCCTGTTATCCCTCACTGCTCACTCAGTCTTCATACTGTCAGCTTACCTAATTCAGTCATTTTATTTGTCTCACTTCCCATCCGTCATACCTTTGTTTTCCCAGATAGTATTTCCCAGCTAAATCGACTTCACCAACACTCTGATTCTCATTGCCTTCTCGTGTACTATTAGCAATATGCAAAACTAGGTCGTTGCAACACTTCGTATTATATTGACTTCACTGATTTACTTGCTATTTCTATTGATTTTCATATCTTTATTTTATTTTTACAGTTGTTACAGTATGTCTTTTTTCTGTGTATTATATTGATATATTGCACTCATTTTTGTTTTGTTCCTTGTCTCTCTCTTTTATCCCTGGTCCCATCTAAAAATTGACCCTGTACTGTAGGTTTAACTTAGTCAACAAAATGCAATTAAATCAATTAAATAAATGTTTGGTGCTCATGTGCTGTTCCTTGGCAGTTTATCAGACTGATCCTACACTGCTCTGGTTGCTTAGTACCGTTTGTCTCTAAACAAACAATGACTTTATGCTCTTGACAGCATTTAGCTATTCCTGCAGATGAAAGGATTCACTCCCTGCTCCAGCCAGCAATAGCATGAGAAATATTTCACATCTCTGTCCATTTCCACCTCAAGTTTTAACCTCCTAATAACAGAATCAGTTACAGGTGCAATATGAATGCTATATACCAAAACATTGTTCATATCTTAAGCATCTGTACAGTACTTAAGTTAAAGTACTTTATTTACTGATTGACTAAATCCTCCCAGAGAAGCTGCTAAGTTTCTCCACTGACTTTCTGCTTAGTTTCCACTGGTGATGTGTACTTTACAAAGGTGCCTTCTACTGCAATTTATGTATCTTGCACCCCTACAGTCTTTCATTGAAGAACTGTTCCTTTGTTTTCCTCTAAACTAGTGCAATGTTCTCCATCTACAGATCTCTTAAAATGTAGATACCACTAATGTTTTAAAGCTGTGACACAAATAGTGTGCACTTAACATGGCCCTGAAATCATTTATAAGTGCCTATACTTTAACCCCCATTAGCAGTTCTGCTAACGTGGAGTCTATAAGATGTTTTCAAGGGCAAAACATGCTGTCCTGAAGTGTTGACGCCACACGGCTCCTGGTCTGTGTTAGCAGAAAGACCCAAAATGCATCAGCTGGATGAAAAATAAGTAGGTGTACGTGCCTTGTTGTGCCCTGTAGCTTTTAACAACAAAAAAGCAATACATAATGCTGAAAGCACTTCATGAAGCATTACTGCCAGTGGGAACAGAGGCGAGCTAGTCTTTTAAATGCTTTTAAACTCTTAATGTAAAAAGTTGTTTCATACTGGGAAGTGTGTTTAAATGAAGACAGGACACCTGCACCACTTTGTACACATTGTTTCACTGCAGAGCAAAAGAATTTGGGCTGGATCTTTGAAAAGTATCTCAAGCAGAACTACTCCTGCTAATTTATAAGGTGTTTTATCAAAAGATTATTTATTTATTTGTTTTTATTTTGCTTTTAGCAAAATTTAACTATTGTGAAAACTCTGCCTCACATAACTTGAATTATAACTGTGGTCACAGTAGACCAAAAAGTGTGCATGTATACATATTTTCCCACAGTGCTTTGCAAACGTATTATCTTACTACTGCTCTTGCTATGGTTGCTGTTATATTATATCTAGTAATGAAAGGGATTATTTAGAGGAACAAAGCTTGTTTTCAATGAGATTCTATGAATTAGATGAAGTAAAAAGGATAAAGTAAAATTGGCATAAATAAATTAAATATATACCTGCAGATTTGGTACAATCATAATCATACAAAATTGTCTCCAGCTGGTTCTGTGGCTGAAATGGAAAAAGCCCTGACTGTGACAATGAAGACCCAGGTTCAAATAGAGTCCCAGCCAGTGGAGGAGAAAGACAGGAAGGGTTAAGGTGTGTGGCTAATGCTGGTTTGCCCATCCTATGAGGATAGATGGCAGCCTGGCCTGTCACATGACAGGCACCTAGCAGAAGCAGAAACCGATGCCCCAGTAGGCAGTACAAAGAGCTAAGATATCCACACCTAGTAATCTGTGGGTATATGCAGCAGCCATGTTGGTCATGCATGGCAGTATGTATGAGTTATCTGGCCAGTACTATGTGCATCACAGACTTCAGATACCATGGGTTGGGCTTAGGATATCAAAAATTCCTGTAGGGCAGCATGGGATTGATGCTTCCTTTTGTTTAGGGTGAAGGCAGTGTAATTCTTCCACTTTGGGACAATCAGATCCAACAACAGATATTTTGAGCCGCAGTCAGTGGATATGAAGCCAGGCTCTCAAGGCTGTAGGGATGAAGGGGTCATCCCTGATCCTCAAGAAAAGATGAGCCCATAGCACTGAACTGTGTTGGTAACAGGTTTCAAGTAGCCTTAGCTAGTTGTGTTGCCGGTAATTACTGTGTGACTAACGGAAATATTCCTTTACCTCCCTTTAGATCTCTTCCATGCCACCCAGTTCCCTAATTGCTGCATGTCAGTTAAACTTTTTTTCATCCCAGAGCCCCAGTGTGCTCATTTCTCCTTTCTACGCAGCCCATTAGCACTGGGCTTATTGACTCAGTGTAGTAGCTGCTTCCTGTTTACTGAAAACCCTTTACAGCTACACTCTCTGACTCCACCTCTGAAAGATGAAGCCCACACTTAGGTTGGAGGCTCATTTCTTCACTCTGCCCATCTTCAGTAAATATCAACATACCACCAAACCAGCATACAACGAGGTGGTTAAAAAACCCTGCCTAAACCTTCTAGGCAATCGCCAAGCAAACCTAACAGCATAGTAATATCCCTGTGTCTTTAACCACACACCTGCACATTTAAAAAAGTACACTGGTTCTTTTTCAACAATGCCTTTACACAATAACAATATAGCATGGCAGACTTAGGGATAATTTATATTTTTATGTACAGTGGGGAAGAGGAAGGTCTGTTTTGTTTTCTTAAACTATGACCACATTACTAAATACCACCACCCACTGTAAGTAAAGTATGACTTACCCTCTCCCTTCTATGATGTACTCATAAATTATATTACAATATTGATTGCTCAATTAGTATTTAACAAGATCCATTTTCCACTACATTGCAGATTTTTTTGTTATTCTTAGTAATATCGTAAGTCCATATACAAACTTATTTTTGTAGTCTCGAGAGCGTGAGAGTCACCAAAACAACATCAGTTCTTTTATATGAATTATATTCTGAGTTGTCTCACCAAGGGTTTTGTGCAACATTACAGATGCTTTACTATTACCAGACAAGTCAAACTCACTGCAGCCACAGTTAGATATTTTTTTTATCTATCCCAGAGCAGTAGTGTAGTCATTTTTACCTGCTACTTATCTAATAAACAGCAAGTCTTCCTGATAAAGTGAATGTGTTTGTTTTTCTCTATAGGTGATCATGTCCAGCTCAGCTTAAAAGTTGCATATCTGGAGCCTGGTGTGTATGACGTCCCAGTAACTGTTATAGACTCAGGGAACCCTCCCTTGTCTAACACATCGGTTATTAAAGTGAAGGTGTGTCCATGTGATGAGAACGGCGACTGTACCACTATCGGCGCCGTGGCAGCGGCTGGGCTTGGAACAGGGGCGATTATAGCTATTCTCATTTGCATTATTATATTACTGAGTGAGTATTAACATCCATGTTGTTTGTAATAATTATTGCCTTTAAGGTTTTCTCATCTGATTTGTCAAGCTTGTCCTTTTTTTCATCCTTAGTTTCAACTATCTTAGGAGTTTGCAACCCCTTCCACACTGCACATAAACCCTAGTCTAATATGTGTTGTGCTATCAATGTTCTTATATTTGCTGAGTTCAACCATACCTCTCAACTGTCCATATTTTCACAGAATGTCCACATTTTTGCTTCATATTTTTGGCCTGTTTCTCATAAAATTGTGGTTTTTCTGACAAATCACTGGCAAATCATTGAGGACTGAAGTCAGAAAACAATGGCAGACATTTCAGTTTCAGATTCCATATCCTTCAGAAAATTCACGCTAATGCAAAACCTGATATCCTGTCAACTTTCGAAATTTGTAAGAGCAATATTTAAACAGTGTCCCTATATTTTTTAAAAGAAGGCCATTGTATAATCTGCGGTTCATTTCTTGCACTGGCTCAGTGCACTGATACACATCAGTTGGGATTCATTTGTGATGTATTGCAAATGCATGAACCTGCATATTTACATGCCTCTGCTGTGATTTACTGTGATTGTAGCTATGCATGAATGACCACTCCAATTCAGTTGTTAAATGGGTAACTATTTGAAATGTTGTGACCCACTAGATCAAGTCCAGAAATTCGGAAACTGAATTGCCAAAGAAAGGACTAACACATACTAAGTTTGCGATGGCCATTTCTCACAATATTCCATTTTCTCAGTTATGGCAATTTCACAATTAGTGTCTATAATTTTGAAGAGTTGGTCAGCTAAACCCCCCCCCCCCCCCCATATCAGAAGGGTTGCAGGGAGCTTTCTCTCCTGCAAAAATAAGTTTAAGGAAAAGAGTGATGTTTGAGTTTCACTTTCCTGCTGCATTTTTTATCTTTTTTCCCCCACTGTATTAGCACTCAGCATTTCACGTGCCAACAATTCAATAGGGAGGTGTTAAATGTTGCATCATCTTCTGTGTACAGACATATCACTCTGTTCAGAGCTCTGTCTTTTTCACACACATCTAGATAGACACACACACACACACACACACACACACACACACACACACACACACACACACACACACACTCCAGTTATCTAGTATATGTACACTGCAAGCATTTTCTGAAGGAAATGAGGTCTGAAACTAAAATATCCATCTTTTCTTACCAACACTACAACAAGAATACTTCTAAGGAAGTATTGTGTGCCTTGATTTAATTTCCTGAATGTGTATGCACATGGTTTGGTGTTGACACTGCTGCATGACTAAACAGAAAGTCCATAACTCTCTCTTTAAGTGAGAGGACTCTATTATCACACAGCAGATTGGATTGCATTATGGGTATTTAAATGTATTCAGGCCAGTTTTTACTTGTTCTGTGGCTGCATGTGGCTCATAGTCATTGGCCAGCAGTCTGAGACCTCTGACTTAAGTAGCCAGTAAGGAAAAACTCCAAAGTACTCGTTTTTTACAGTACTTCTGTTGGGACCGGAAGACAAATGTCCAGGACTCCCTGAAAGCAGACTAAGGGAAACAGAAAGCTGTATCATAAGAATAGTGTAGCTGACAGTGTTAAGAAACATTTAAGGTTTTTGTAAATAACTTAATTTTCATGGCAAGCACATTGGAATATGTTATGATGGTCAGCAGATGAAGTGACATAGTGCCAAAGTAGACACATTTAAGTGTTACTGGACATAAGGAATATATTTCAAAACTATAGGACAATACTATTGGTATCATTCCATAAAACTGTGTATAGGTTTACACACAATTATTATCCCCTTGAGTTTAACACTGAGAATCTCAGTTATTAAGATGGTCCTTTGTTAAACGCCATATGTTTTTCTATTTTTAATATGAATTGTAGTCAAAATCTGCAACATTTTCAGTTTTCTACTAAGTTGTAATTCTGTTTTAATCATGCCACACTTTCATGGTCAGGTACACTTAGCACTGATTATCTTATCACACAATTATTTTGTAATCTAGATTAACTAAAAAATAATGCTATTTGTGGTGGTTTTTCTTCCCTATGTGCAAGTGGGTTTTCACTAGGTGATCCTATTTCTTCTTACATTCCAAAGACATGAAGCAGATGAACTGGTGACCCTACAAATTTTTATTTGTACTTTTTTGCGTCTCACTGCCTGATGATCATCAGCTCCCTTTGTTTAGTTAGCCTATTCATTCCTCATGGGGCAAGAGCTGATTCATTCCCTGTGAGGCAAGAGCTGATCACAGAACCATCATAAGACAGCCATTATGGAATTTTATGGACTAACCCCACACACTGGTGGTGACATGGGCTCCATATCACTCAGAGGGACCATCTATGTGTCTATTACATAGATATAACTTCTTTTTGACATGTTTTTGCAAGGACTATCATACTGGCTTTGACAGCACCTACCAATGTCCTTCCCCCTCTGCTTCCCTCCCCTTCGGACTTGTTCTTGAGGAAGTGGCCTTCACCAGTCCTCTGATGTGCCAGATCACTACAGGGAGAAGGGTCACCACAAACCTCCATCCCAGGTAAGCTCAGTGGCATAAATTGCACATTTCTTGCCTACCCTTCCCTGGCTCTTCCAGCTTCTTCAGACTAACCGATCTGGGTAATCTGGGTTGCAGTCAGGGCCTTATCCCTTCATGACAAAGATCAAGGCTGGTGATCCTAGAAATGGCCTATAAGGGTTAGTGCCACATGTGAGTAAGTGTGGATGTGCTCTCCAATGGGCTAGCACCCTGGCCAGAATATGCACTAGATCCCTTGCAACCCTAAAATGGATTACATATGAGTGAATGGGTGAATGAATAATATAGTGGAATAAAATTACAAATATACGTATATATATATATATATATATATATATATATATATATATATATATATATATATATACACACACACACACATATATATATATATATATATATATATATATATATATATATGATATTTAAAAGGTAATAACAGTAATGTTTCTTGATAATTATCAGAGGCATGGCATATAAATAGGCAAGGATAATCTGTCTTATTGAAACGTTTGCTTGGGCGGAAAAGTTTACCAGTTTTTTTTGCAGTTCTTGCTAGTAAAAAAATGCATGTATTTTTACTTGGTTCTTTTTTTAACATGTAACAGTCTTTGGTTTTACTAGAAAATGCTATGTTTGTCATGCTTATTGTGGTGAAAATATGAGATGGATTAAGAAAAATGCAAGTAAAGCTGATCACCATTGATGTGCCCCCTTACTTTATTTAACGTCTGCTTGTAATTCTTTAGAAGTTTGGATCCCCTGCACTAGATGTATAAACAGTATCAGTGCATCTGGTGAATTATTTATGTGTGAGTTCAAACATTGTGAGAAGTGTTAGTGATCAATAGGTTCATAGGTTCATAGGTTCATACTAGGCTATCTGCCCTAGGGCATTTATAAGCCTAGCCAGAGTATGTTTGGCTTTCACCACCCATTTTAAATTAATTTTGCTATGCCCTTTTTCGAGGTTAGTATACTATGCCTCTGTCTAACAGTGACACAGAAGTGATACCTGGGGTAAACCTACGATCTCCCATCCACTCATCAAGATTCCTCTTGAAGAGAGTCAATGAGGGACTCTGCCTAACCTGGACTGGGATTTTATTCCAGAGTAAAGGGAGCCTCTGGGTTATGAATCTGTCCCTCCAGCATGTCCTATTTATTTCAGTGTTGAGGTTCAAGTCTCTCGAGCATGTAGCTCGATGGGATTTGGATTTTTTGAGGTGCAGCATGTCCCTTAATTCCGGGTTGGACATGGCCTTATACGTCAGGCACAGGTCACCTCTGAGCAGGCGGTATGCCACTGAGTAGAGCTGGAGTTTCTTTAACCGGGCAGCATATGGCATCTGTTTGAGCCCTTTGATCCTCTTGGTGAGGTACTTTTGGGGTCTTTCCAGTTGCTGCAGGTGTTTGGTAAGGTACATCCCAAAAGGGGCATTGTACTCGATTATGGGCCTGATGAGGGATGAGTAAAGAGGCTCGATGACCTCCCCTAATCTAGATGTGAATCCCTTCATGATTAGGTGGGCTATATAAAATGTTTTTCTAACCACTTTGGCCACGTGGTTGTCAAATGAGAGATTGCTATCAACTTGGGTCCCCAGGTCCCTAATTACTTCTTCTGTACTTAATGGATTACCACCTATGTGGTAATTTGTGGGCACTTTGTTTTTGCCAAAGGGGATGACTATACACTTTTTGGCGTTTAGCTTGAGGCCATGGCTCTGGCACCAGTTGTCTGTTTCTATGAGGCCCTTTTGGAGGATGCTTGTGTCGGCTGGAGAGTCGATTATGGCGCCCAGTTTGCAGTCATCTGCGAACTTGGTCAGCCACAGTCCTTTTCTGTTGGCCTGTACCTCCGAGAAATATATACCAAACAAGAGAGGTCCCAGGACTGAGCCTTGTGGGACACCACTTGTAACTGGTTTGGAGTCTGACATAGCTCCAGCAATTCTAACCATGTGGGTTCTGTCCTTGAGCCAGTTTGCAACCCATCTAGTGACATAGGGGTTTATATTTAAGCTGGTGAGCTTATCTATAATGCCCGAGTGGGGTATTGTGTCGAAGGCTTTTGCGAGGTCCAGATAGGCTGTGTGGACCACCTTCCCTTCGTCAATGGCCTTGGTGACTGTTTCAAAGAAGTCAACCAGGTTTAAGAGGCAGGATCTGCCCTTAACAAAGCCAAACTGGGTAGGATCCAGTGTCTGTAGGTCCCCAATATCTTTATTTATGAGGTCCATGATGATCCTTTCCATAGCTTTGCAGACCAACCTAGTCAGGCTTATGGGGCGATAGTTTCCAGGGTCCGTTGAGGCACCACCTTTGTGGAGAGGGACCACTGTTGCTGTATGCCACTCTTTGGGTACATATCCTGTAGTAAGGCTGAGATTGAACAGTAGTTTTATGTTTGGGTTTAGCTCTTCTTGGAGTTCATGTAGGACGCAGCCTGGGACACCATCTGCTCCCATTGATGCTGTGCTTTTGCTTTGGAGAGGGCGGCTCCCACCTGAGCATCTGAGATGTCAGGGGGGCAGCACTCTGTTGGGATAGATATTTGCCCTTTTGGTGGGGAGGGGGTGGAGAAGTTTGCGCTGAACCTGTCAGCTAGGATGTTGGCAATGTCTGTGGGATCAGTGTATTTTTTGTCATTTTGGACTAATTCTGAGCATATCTGGGAATTCCCACCCAGGTTCCTAACATAACTAAAGAAAGCCTTGTGATTATCCTTAGTGTCCTGTGCAATTTTTCTCTCGAAGCTGGCCTTTGACGATTTTATGAGTGCCCTTAGTTTTTTGCTAATACTGATCAGAGGTGCCTTCCCTTTTTGGGATTTTGCTCTATCATGTAGTAGCTTCCTCCTTCTATTGTATAGTTTGTTTATGGCTGGGGTCCACCAGACAGGTCGTCTGCCTTTGGAGGATTGGGTATTGGTTTTATTTGGGATTGCATGATCCATGCATTCCTGAAGGTGTTCATAGAATGCATTTATAAAGGATTCTGCGGTCTGGGCCGTATTTTCCACAGGCCCGGGGACTTTGAAGGATTCCACCTTGGTTTTGAGGAGTGTGAAATTTGCTTTAGAGAAGTTTTTCACTGTGGTTTTCTGGGCAGGGGGTGGGGTCGGGATGTGAATATCCAGTGAGATCAGTTTATGGTCTGATCTTACCAGTGAGGGATACACTTCTGGTCTGGAGCATAGAGTCCCCATGTTGGTGATGATCAGGTCCAGTATATTTTCCCCTCTTGTGGGAGTGGTAACAAGTTGTTCCATAGCATTTGAGTTTATGAATTCTAGGAACCTTTGGGCAAGGGTGTTGGAGCTAGAGTAATACTCCCAATCTATGTTTGGGTAGTTGAAGTCGCCCAATATAATGGTGTAATATAATACAATATAATGCATTGCTATTCTATGACTTCTATGATTTTAAGTTGCATTGTTGCACAGTATGAAAATGAACGTAGCATGCATTGCCTTAAAAAGGCAATTTTAACTTCATGGTTAGATATTTATGTTATTGAGCCCCTGACAACAGAATAAGAGAAGAATACAGGCATATTCAGCTTGTCATTCAGAAAGCAAAGAAGGACAAAAGTGATACAGAGTATAAATTCTGTACCTTTTTCAAAAATCCATCATAAAGCTTCTGATCAATACTGCAGTTCCACAGGAAGCAAAACTAAGTAGCTTTTACATGTGACTGCAAATTATGAAACATGCTCAGTAGGTAAATCATGTGACTGCAAATTCTGAAACATGCTCAGTAGGTAAATAGCTGGGCTTGAGGGTCTGAATCTGTGGTTACATTCAATGTGTCACTTAATGACACCATAGCTAAAGTGTAAACGTGCTGTGTATAAAATGGTTGCAGCTGTTTAGCTGCAAGTATTTGTCAGGAAAGCACATATACCCAACTGGGTATAGTTTTATGACTAGATAGCTTGAACTTTCATGGTGGGACCTGTTTGTTTTCCTTCTATGTCTTTAAGCAGTATAATAGTATTGATTAAATTATTTTTGTTTCATATGCTGCCTAAATGCTTTTGAGCTCACAAGTATTTTTTTGTTTTTTTCATTTTTTTTTTCTGAAGACATGTTGCTTGCTTTTATAACACAGTACTAAAATGCAGCAATAACTTTTGCCATAGATTATAGTTCCTTTGTGAGCCTATCGGATCAGTGGTCATTGACAAATGCTACCTGCCCTTATCCACTGACCGTACACTGCCAACAGTCTTAATACATTCATTATTATTTTGTTTTGCATTATTTGGCTCTTCCTTTGATATACACACACATATGCACAAAAAAGCACAGCTATTTCAAATAACAGCTTGTATGAAGCCTCACATCCAAACACTTTTTAAACTGCCATGCTGGCATTCAAAATCTGCATTCTTCTGAAAAGCCTTTTAAAGTAAGATTTGTTTTGAGGAATACTCCACAAGGGTCAGTTTTAAACATATGCCGTATGCTTGGAGCTAATCATCTCTCAATAATCTGAAAATTTAATTAAATGAAAATTAATTAAAAGATTAAGGATACTGATGTGTTTATGTAAACAGATAAAAATAGAACCTCAGTAAAAATGTTGACTCTCAATTAGACTGTTTTGAATAAAAGACAGAGAAAAGCTTTATAGAACAAAACATTTAAGAATTTTGATGAATGCTGTTTGTTTCAGGCTTGGTGCTACTGTTTGTAGTTTGGATGAAACGCAGAGAAAAAGAGAGGCAAACTAAGCAACTGCTGATCGACCCAGAGGACGATGTCCGAGATAACATCTTAAAATATGATGAGGAAGGAGGAGGTGAAGAGGATCAGGTGAGAGTTCTTTTCTTACAATTCACAATTTTATCCTGAAATTCCAAGGGCAGGAAATGTTATCAGAGAGCTTCTACTTCTATCAGGAACGCCACGCTGTAAAAGTGACAAAGTACTTGGCAAATGGGAAAGATGGCCCTGTTGAGCAGGGGATGGGAAAGCCAAATCATATCAAAAGTATTAATAAAGTGCCTGCCCAAAGAGGATTTTACAGTCTGTTATCCACTTGTAATAACATCAATGCTTTCTAATGCTGAGTTATAGATTCTGATGATGTTGAGAAAAGAAAAAAAAAATTACTGCAGTACTATAGCGGTGACCTGTCAATGCCAAAGTTTTTTATGGCTCCTAGGACCCCTATTATATAATAGCTGCTAGCTTGCCCAGCTTTTCAGCAGAAACAATGACTATAACTTCCCTCTGACATGTAGCACAACTGCACATAACTGCAGCAGAAAAAGGGAGGGGGGATAGCGGCTACTGCAGAGTGCTAGTCAATGAGCTCCCTGTCTCATTACATTTTGAATCAGCATGCTGTAAATCAGGAAAAAGGGGTGGATACAGCCATTGTTATTTATCACAGCAGTCTGTCATTCTAGGCTGTTGTTTTTTTCTTTCTTCACTGAGTTTTGCAGAATGCAAAAGGTCCATTTGAACTGCAGCTTGTTAACCCTTTCCAGGCTATAGAAAGATGGACTTTCCAGAAATTACAAAGATGATCACAAAAGTGAATGGTGGTGCAGAGCCTTTAAAAAGTACCTTAGGTCCACTGTGGTTAAAATGTAACAGAATCCCATCTCTAATCCCTATAACCTTTGCCTTATTTTATGATACCTGCTTCCTCTGGCACATCATTTCAGTTCTGAGTGTTTATGCATGTAACATAGCACCACTAGGAAAAAAAATCAATGCTATCAGCTGGCCTAAACCGCAGATGACACAATGCATCATTGTAAGATGCTAGCAGCCTTTTCTGGAGCAGACTTTGGCTACTATACAGAGAGGTTTATTTGGAAGGTTTGTGAAATTATGCGGCCAATTCTCATAAGACAGAGAGATACAGCCAGTGCTATTTGACATCATGCCTTTCAATCTATAAATATATCTTTGACAAAGCCTTTGAAAATCAAACATACTAGCTGAAAGCCAGGTAAAACTGATTAGTATAAAATCTGCATATTCAGTGGATTATTACTATTCCCACTTCCCATAAATTTGAGGAATACGAAGCAACATGCAATCACAAAATAATGCTAACACTGATACATACACACACACACACACACACACACACACACACACACACACACACACACACGCGTGCACGCGCGCACCCAAACACAAACAAGGATATATGTGGACAATTCAAAATTATCAGTTTAACCACAATATTTTTTATTATATGAGAGGAAACTGTGGTAGCCATAGAAAACTGACACGGAAGACCATACAAATCACACAGACATTTTGACTAACCCTGAAGTTGTGAGGCAGAAATCTTAAGTATGGATTCACCATGTTTCTAAATCTGTCATCAGAAAATTAAAATGAGTTACATTATATTAAATACCTGGTTGCAACTCATCTAATTCATTATGTGTGAACATGTAATAAATACTTAAGAAATCAATTGGCAATACTAGTAAATCACCCTTAAATCCTCTAAGAATAGAAACTAATTGAAATAATAATGTTTATTGTGATGTGCCACTTTCTAATTATTTTGATGAATGACTGATTAAAGAGTGACTTCTAAAAATGTTCTGTGCCAGTTGGTCTGCTATAGGAATTGGTAGCATTCTGAGAGCATATATATCTAGTGAGGTAAAGAAGTTTTCCAGAGTGACTGTGGAGACCCAGGATTTCAGCTGTTCCATAAACAATAAAGAATGCACAGCATTCATCCATAAACACAAATGCACAGTAATGTCATTGCCTCTCAGAAGTAAGGTGAAATTAATGATTTGGGCACAAAAAAAATATGAACAACGCCAGTATCAGGATGTACCTCAGCTAGTAATGATCAGCCAGTCATGAAAGAAATATTTTAATGGATATGGAAGGACTCCATGGTTAAGGGAAGGAAGTGTAACCCTTTAAAATATATATTTTTATGCCACTTTAGTAATATGGACATTCTGTGAAATTTTGGACAGTTGAGAGGGATGGAAGGGGTCAAAGAGACAAATCTCCCAAAGGCAATGTTTTAAGTAGATTTAAAGTAAGCATTGGCATATGTTATTTTGAATAGCAGTGCCTATTTTGTGACTGATGCTTTGAGGTTTGCTCTTTACATCCTAACATCTCTGTTTGCAGCCATTTTCATATCTATATGAATCACCATGGCAGAAACTTCTCTAAATGTCTATAATGACCCTAACACCCCTTAATTTTTGTTTACCATGACCATCACTGAATTACCCATGATAAAGACCATCTGTACTACACAGAGCTTACCACTCATCTATAACAAAGCCCCCATAATTCAGATAAACAAAATGTGTGTGATGTTTAATTACAAGCATCAGCCTCCAGCAATGTAATTTCAAATTGATTTTAATCCTCTAAGTAAACAAATTCAGCAGTCCATCTCCTTTAATCCAGGATGTCAATCCTGTTATTGTTTAGCTAACTACTCAGAGCAGACCTGATACAATTGTTTTTGAATTTAATTAATTTTTCAGATGATCTTCTGTCTGATTCAAATGAAACATATTTGTAAAGTGAGTCCAGTCCAACCAAACATAATAAATAGCAATATCAGGAATGGTTTAGTAAAGCATGCAATAACACACACCTTGTTTTCTAAGAATAACTGCCTCTCAAAGGAAACAAAGCAGATTCATACTTTGGAAAAGTGTCCTGCAGTCAAAACCAAGGTTTGGGGACTGCTGGGTAGAGCAGCACAGAACAAATATGCTGTGCATCATATTTTAATGCAATGCAGGAGGGTCTCTCTCACACACACACACACACACACACAAACTGTATGGAGTATATTAGGTAGCTTTCCCATTGTCCTCAATAAACCGATAGAAGAGAGAGAGAGAGAGAAAGAGAGAGAGAGATAGAAAGAGAGAGGAGTGTCATGAGGTGCAGGCAAACAAACCCATGAAGCAGTGCATTTTAGGAAATGGCTTAGTTGGGGACTTAGACAAAATGTTAGCCATTCAAGTGATTTTGTCTTTTATGCAAGCCATAGTAAATTTGCACCCAATTACATTGTGGAATTTGGGTACCCATAGGTTGGAAGTTGGGTATGAAGACCACAGTCTCCAGATTAGACAATTAGAGCTCTCAAATCAGAAATTAGAGACCAGAAACAAGGAAGTCAAGCACATTCCTCATGGAGAGTAGTTGAATTGTAACTTCAACTTAATCTGCTTACATACAGTGAATCTACCTCTTCTTGAATTAAGAGTTAGAGCAGAGTATTAAGGCTATGAACTGTTAAATGAGCCATTTCTTGTGGTACAAGGTTTGATTCATTCAGCCTTCAGTTACCTGCTATGTGACCATGAACAAGTCAATTAACCAGACAAGTGTTTTGGGGCAATTGAGAATTTGGGCTAGGCTCCTCAATGGTCTCCTCATCTGCATGCCTAGTAACTACAAATGAAAGCTTGTTCTCAAAGCTTCTGTTATGAGTTTAAAGAAATATTGGTATATTTGAAGATTTGACAGTGTGTGCTATGACTGCACAGCTATTCATTGCCTAGACCCCCTATTTCTGTGAGTATGGATGGTGCTTAGGTAGCAAGTAAGGGTTCTTGGAGTTTTTCTCTGTTGTGAGTGAAATCATATGTTCGCAGGAAAATATGTGCTCCTTTGTGCATTTCAGCGACACTGCAGATAATCAGATACAATTCAGTAAAGCTGAAAAAGTGTCAGTGGTACAATAAATACCACACTTGCCTTTGGGGCAAAAGGGTGCTATGGGTTTGATTTCCACCCCAAGTAGATGGATTGCTGACACTGTGGTACAGCATAAGAGGGGATGCTGCATTCCTGAGAGTATTGTCCTTCAGATGAGATGTTAAACCAAGGCCCTGTCTATCTGAGTTATTGGTAGTCCAGTTGGTTGTAAAAAATTATTTGGCATTTACTGAAATGAGTAGAAGCTGCATGGTGACCTGACCAAATTTCTTCTAATTTTATAAATACCGCCTTGGGTCTTCCTTGAGAAAGAGGCCACTTGCCTAGTGGGACTACCCTGTTCAGGAAAGAAGAACTACAGCTGGATGAATCTGAAGATGAGGACCCAGGATGGACTAATCTATTATGGTTTTTGAAGTACATAAGATATTCTGCCTTTTTGGACTTCACTGGGCTCTGTAACATTTTTTTTCAGTGATACTGATAGTGATAGTAATTTTGTATTAAGCACACCCCAATAATTTCTAGTGAATTGCCATTAACTGCCAGAGAAACTGACATGTATTTTTTGGCTTTCATCTCAGGTTTGAGAAGGTGAAACTGGACTATTTATTTATTATTTTATTTAATCCTTTTGTTCACTGGGAAAGTCCAACTGGGCACAGGACCCATTTTCAGTGGAGGCCGAAGGAAAAAGGCTCCAATGTACAAACAGTTGTGATAGGCTGGGCGACGCTAACATATGAAAGAAAACAATAGTCTTTACAGCATTTTCAAAAGAGGAAGAGCTGCATTTCAAATTTGATAAAGTATATAGATAGCCACAGTTTTGCTATTTCTTAACAGAAAGCAATATGTTTTTCAAGAGATATAGTGGTGAGAGAGCTAGATTTGAGAAATAGAAAACAGGGTCGAAGATGAAGGAGTATAACAAAAGGGGGGATTAAAGTACAGGCAGGAGGAGGACATGGGGAGTTGAGTAGCGACAAGGTTGAACAGGAGTGATGTGCTAATCTGGTGCAGAGCCAGGAGCTGAGTGCAACTTTAGCTGTAGTTTGAATGACATTTACAGGGATTGAGTTTGAGGTTTTTGGCACTTGAATGGGAACAGCCTGCAGAGTTATTGGGTTCTGACATATGCAGGAGGTCTTTGAAAGAAGAGTGCAAGCTTCTGGGTAAGTTGTATGGTTGTACAAGGTTGGCTAAAGATGCCCTGTCATTTGGTTTGTTTATCAGGTCATGGATAATAGGGAGCTGAGAGTACATGAGATAGCGAGGTAGTTTGAGCCCTTGGAGGTGTCTAAGGACCAGACAGTAATGTGATCTATGAGGGAGATTGGCTGCAAATGTTGTGACCTTGTTGAAGCTCTGCTTGAGTTTGTTTAGATAATTGGGTGTTTGTGAGTATTGTTGCTGAGTACAGGAGAGCAGGTAGTGGAAGGGTAATGGCCACAGGACATCTTGCAGCATTAGACAGACAGGGTTTGTCCTATAGAGAGTGTTTAGTTTCTGATGTGTTTTTTCACTGAACATTGACTTTGGAAGTCAAACTTTAAGTCTTCATCTATGTAAACTGCTAGTAGATTGGTTTGTATGACAAGTTCTGTTTTGGTAATAGTGAAGGACACTTTCTTTATTGCGTGGTGTTTGGGAGTGAAGAAAATTAGATTTGCTTTGTTAGGATTCAGCAATAATTGTGAGGTAGTTATTCAGTTTTCTATAGAAGTAAAAGATTCCTGGGTCAGTTTCCACAGGGAATACATTTGTTTGTTGAGCAGTTGATGGTAGAATCATATGTGTACTGTACTAAGTTTGCACTCTTACTGGCCATTTCAAAGTCATTAGCAAAGATGCTGATCAATAGAGGTCCCAGTATGTATCCTTGTGGGACTCCAACTACAACAGAGAGAGAAGATAAGATGAGATGCCATTTTATTGCCTGGAGTCTGGTAGAGAGTTAACTAGTAAACCAGTATAGACTGGACCTGTCAAGGGCTAGACTGGAGAGGTTTTGTAAGAGTATAAGGTGGGAGAGAGTGTCAAAAACCTTATATAGATCAAGAAAGAGAGCCGATACAATGTTAGCATCATTTCTTTTTGAGTTAACAGTATTAGTGGTGTTAAAGAGGGCAGTGAAGGTACTGTGGTGGGGAAGAAAACAATGCCATGAAGGAGAGATGAGTGCATTTTGTGTGATATAGTGTAGGAGTAGGATCTGAACGTACTTCTCGAGTAACTGTGATGTGAGGGTGGCAATTGGAGGAATGACCACTTTTGTAGACAGGGAAGCTGTAACATAAGACTCATTGATAGAGGAGTTACGTAAAACTGAGATAGGGTGAGCTGTGGCGTCTGTTGCCATTTTTAGATATTCTCCATCTAGAATGTCTGGTGCTAGGGAGTGTTTTAGTTTAAATAGTATTTTTTTGATTACTGTAATGAGGACTGGTTGCAGAGACAGAGTATGGGGATCGATAAGAATTTGTAATGTGCTGTTATCATTGTTTTGTGTAGAGCTGTTGAGTAATGAAGAGACTGATTTAATAAACTTAAATTCATTAGCAAAGTCAACTGAGTTATTAGATTTGAGTGTAGATACAGGCTGCATTGAATGGCCATGTATTAGAAGTTGGTTTACAGAAAATAAAAATAATTTGGTGTTATGATCATTTTTATTTTTGTTTAATATGTTTTTATTTATTTATGTATTTATGTATTTATTGTCCAATTTAGTACAGTATTTCACTCTGTTTTTAAGTTCTCTGAATTTTTGATAGCTGGGCTGAGTTTTGTTTGTAGTCCAAGTTTCCAAGACAGCCTCGCTAAGTTCCATGAGATGTGTTGTGCAGGATTTGGTCCATGTAGGATTTTTAGGAATATATTATTGAAGTGAGCTACAGCGTCATTGAGTAGTAGATGCATTAAGCTAGCCCATTTATGCTGTTTCAGGTATGAGATGAATGTGTCTTTGTTGAAATTTGAGAGGTTATGATTCATATTAAAGTGGCATTTTTCTGGATTTCTGTTTAATTTTTTATGGTGAATACAGGAAGATGGTCACTTTAAGAGTCTGAGTGAGTCCTAGTGATAGAGATTTAATGTATTATAGAAGTGAGTATCCAGTTTATCGTGGTGCACTTATTGTTTTTATTTGTGAAGTAAGTTCTACTGGGGATCAGTTGTGTTAGTCCATATAGATTTATTTTAGGGTCAGGGTTGTGGGGGAGAGAGAGAGTCAGAATTGAAGTCAACAAATAATATATATATATTTATATATATATATATATATATATATATATATATATATATATATATATATATATATTGTGGGGTATGTTGAAAGCTACCAGCAGAAAAGGTCTTCCACTGTGCTGTGATTGTTTCCAAGTGGGATATAAGTTCCTGTTATGTACAAGGATTTGAGCTGATTTAGTCTGAGAATAGATACGAGGATTTTAGTTTTGTCAAGAAAATTAGGGGGTTGTTAGGAGTGCTAGGGTGAGCTGTAGGGTGTTTTTATATAGAGTATTGCAACTATACCAGCTCTTCTATGTTGTTTGTCTGACCCGAGTATGTTATAATCTGGTAAGAGTATCTCATTATTTTTGGTTTATTTTTTTTAGTCATGTCTTTGTAATTACTACATGGTATATATACTGCATGGTATTCTGGTAGATTGTTATAGATGCTTCTAATGTTAATATGGATGTTATGTAAAGAAGACGGGTTTGTGAAATATTGAATGGAAGAGATGGGATTGATAGAGGTGGTGGGTGGGATAAGTGAGGGGTAGAAGTTGGGCCAGGGTTAGGTTGTATGTTACCAGTGTGTTTTACGTTTTGGGAGATCTAGTGATACATTGTCTGCCATTTTAATTTGCTTTTTAGTTTTGGGCTGAGTTTGTTGATTATAGGGTTGTAAAGGTTTATATTATACTTAAGGAAGTCTACAGTTTTAAATGGGAATAAAGTGGGAGCTATGCATACCAATCAACCTCTTAGAGCAAGAAATCTGGACAAATCCATAAAAAATGAGGGGACAAATGCCCCAAAGCAAAATAGGGACATTTTTTTAATAAACTGCTCTAACCAACTTAGAAAGTTCATAAAATAACAGGTTTTTCATTAACATGAACTTTATGAAGGGAATGAAGTTTGAAACTCAAATGTCTGTCATCTGAGTTCAGTCCTCAGTGATTTGCCAACAATTTACTAGAAAAAACAACATTTTATAAGAAACATGCCAAAAATATGAGGCAAAAATCTTAACTTTCTTCAAAAATCTGGAGAGTTGAGAGGTAGAGAGCTATGTCTGGTGAGGTTTGATGGTACTTTATTGGTTTTGTTTGTGAGATACAGGATAAAGTGATTGAAGGATGTGACAAAATGAAGGAGAGAGTGTGTGTACAAGTGAATATATCATGACTGGAGAGAGTGAATGGATTGGGTGTGTAGGTTTATATGAGGAGTGAGCTTAAATAAGTCTGTGTTAGTGACCAGAGAATGGTGTGGGAGTGCAGATTCTGAAGAAGTCAATCTTAATATTTGACGGAAGCGCTCAATAAATTTTATTCATTCCTGTATCCTGCTCCATTTTCGTGCTTTTTGTTACTTGAAAATATATTATGTGATCCAACTAGGATTGTGGATTGGACTAAGCTCATAGTAGTTTTTGTTAATATTCAGCTGATGACCAAGCCTGTGTGAACAGTTTGAAACATTAATGTTATTTGTGGAATATATTGCACCATACAGCCTAAAGCACATTATTTATGTATTTTGTGAAGAGGTACAGCTGCCTGAACAATTGAATTTTAGAGTTTGTGCACTAGCTTTTTAATATTAAGGCAAAGCTTGTTTTAAGTCAGAAATATCTGCATGAAGGCCTAAAAGGAATTAATTAAAAGAAGAGAAAACATGTTTAGAATGAAAGTACTTCATGTATCTAGTTTAGTCTTCTGTTCAGAAAATCAGTAGCAGCCTTTAGTTAGTTAGTTGTCCATTCATTTTGTCTGATAATGATCAATGTCCATTCATTTTGTCTGATAGTGATCAATGTCCATTCATTTTGTCTGATAGTGATCAATGTCCATTCATTTTGTCTGATAATGATCAATGTCCATTCATTTTGTCTGATAGTTATCAATCCAGCACTGACGTTTAATAGATGGGGTTCCGGAAAGCTCATGCTTGTTGCTTGTTCCTGTTTATTTAAAAGTTTTTAAAATGCTTAAATGTTATTCTAGATATATTTACATTTGTTATATAGTTATCCCACAGCAGGATGATACACTGAGATAGAATTAATTGGATGTATTGTATTATGTGGTTTACTTTAGGTTTTCTCCTAAGCTACTCAGACCAGAGTTACTTATGAAATTATAGAAACAATGAAAACAGCACCTCTGTTTAGAAAGTTGTATTTTTTTTTTACATTTTTGCCATCTGGACAAACTGAGAGGCTTGCATTTATGAAACATCCACCAACATTATATGTCAATGAACATAAAAACTCCCTCCACAGTTACATAACTGTAACTGAAGTGAAACCTATATTTGTCCAGGTCCCCTTTCAAATAACTCACTCCAACATCAAAAGACAGTTGACAACCTTTATTAATACAACCAAATTATTAACTTTATTCACATAACAATAACAAATAACTGAACTCTTCAAATTCTTCCCAGCAACATTAGGGCAGTGTATCCACTCACCCTTTCGCAGTCATCCATCAAGGCAGCATACCCACTCACTCTGTCCAAATCATCCATCAGGGCAGCATACCTACTCACCCTAACCAAACCTTAAATGGGCAGCATACATGCTCACCATTTCAAATAAGCAGCATCCAAATAAGCTCACTTGTTATCAAGCAACGTCCAGCAACTCACTTGATCCCCAAACTCAATGCCATCACCACCATCACCTAGAGGGGGAACAGATGAGGACAATCCTGTCCCTCTTATCCACCCACCAGCCTGATCCCAGGCTTTTCCCCTCTTATCCAATAACCTTCAACATACCCTCTAAAAACAATTTCAAATGTACATTAAACAAATCTAAGCCAACATCATTCAAATGCATCCCATCTAATCGAAACCAAACACCATCTCTATCTTTGAAGTCCATACGCTGTATGGTCTACATGTCTAATCCCTTCAATAGCCTGGCAAACCTCTAGTTAACAAACCTCCGAACCCACTGGACAGCCCGGTAACTGAACATATTCCTCCAGATCAAAACGTGGAACTATCTCCGACCATGCTATACACATACGTTGGCATAAAGTCTGCAACTTAAACAAATCCTTTACTATGGTATCCACCAACTGCTTCTTCAGAAGAATTCCCAGATCATTACTGCCTAAGTGCACCACTAATATTCGCAGATTATCTACTTGCAACCTTACCACTTCAAACTCATTCATCGGTTGATCCCATCTAAGCCCTCTAACCCCATGCCAAGTAACTGTCCAACCTAACTGAGACAAACCCAAGTTCTGTCCATCTACTCTAACCGCTGCCCATATCTCTGCCCAATGGATATAAGAATGACCCAGGATGATAATCTGCTTTTATTTATTTTTTTATTTGACATTTGTTTACTGGGGTGGTCTGACTGGGTCTATAGAACCCATTTTCAGCAGAGGCCCAGGGAGAAAAGCTCCAAATACAGTACAATACAAATACAGTATAATCCAATACAATAAATATTACATTAGAAATACTTTACAAAAAAAATAAGTTGAAAGAACAAACTGCTACAAGATGTTGTAATATATTACTACACAGCTAGACAGTTCTATACAGTTAAAACATTGACAGGAAAAGTCCAAAATGGATGCAGCAGCAAACAGAACTACAAAACAGAAACCACTGTGTAGGCAGCATGAGTAACACCAATGTTTTTTGCTATTGGTGTTACTCATTCTGCCTACACAGTGTTTTTTACAGTTAAAACATTACAAACGATAATAGTCACTCTCATCATACATGATGTAGATAGTAGTACGTAGGTAGTGCAATGTGTGACACTGACTGTTATACTACATGAAAAATAGAATGTTTCAGTTAGGAAAATAAAAAAAGCCTTTCGGCTTTTCTCGGTTAGGGGTCGCCACAGTGGAATTCCGGTCCACTCGTGATTGGCAGTGGATTTTGGTGCCGAGTTGCCAGCCCGACGCCCAACCTTCAACAAAGGCACACCCATTCACGCTCACACCTACCTGCATGTCTTTAGCATCACTTGACCATGAGGAGGACATGCAGACTCCATACAGAAGGCGTTCCAGCCGAGAAATGAACGGGAGAACCTCTTGCTGTGAGGCGACAACACTAACCGCTGCAACACCGCGACCTGTTTCAGTTAGGAAAATAGCAGAATTCACTACCTCTAGCTAACAGGTCTATGCCTGGCCTAACCCATTTCAAAGCCTCTTTAAAAAAAATCTTCTCAAAAATACATGGCTCTGCTCCTTCATAAAGCCTGCCTAATGCTTAGGTCTTCCTCTTCTGTCACATTTCAATCCCTCACAGACTGCAAGATCCTAAAGCTCTTCTAGCTCTCACTATCTGTCTGCATCACCAACTTTCTGGTTGCTAGTATCAGTTAGGAAAATAGCAACCAGAAAGTTAGTGATGTAGATAAATAGTGAGAGAGTTAAGAAGAACAGAAGCAATAAGCCTGAGCAGTAGCTTAAGGATATGGTATAGCAACAGAGAAGGAGTTAGAAGAGCTTTAGGATCTTGCAGTCTGTGAGGGATTGAAATGTGACAGAAGAGGAAGACCTAAGCATTAGGCAGGCTTTATGCAAGAGCAGAGCCATGTATTTTTGAGATGATTTTTTTTTAAGAGGCTTTGAAATGGATCAGGCCAGGCATAGACTTGTTAGCTAGAGGTAGTGAATTCCAATGTATAGAGACAGAGTATGAATACAGAGAGTGACCAGGTTTTCTTGTGGGTTTTGAGATAGCTAAGAGATTTTTGTCTTCTGATCATATGGATTGATTTGGTGTGTAAGGTATGACTAGATTGGCTAGTGCAGGGCAGGCAGTAGGCTTGAAAATAAGATTGTACAAGGCAGATAGCTGAATAAAGGCAAGTTGGTTGGGTAGTTCAAGCCAGTTTAATTCTAGGATTGGTTTACAGTGGTGTGTGTGATATTTAGAATTTGTGGCAAACTTTGCAACTTTGTTGTAGCAACTGTTCCAACTTGCTTAGGGTAGAATTTCTTAAGTTAGTTAGGATAGGGGCACCATAAAGAAGGGAGGGGAAAAATGTTTTTGCAAGGGTAGTTTTGGTTGCTGCAGTAAAGACATTTCTGTTTCTATATAAGAGTCCCAGTTTTTGATGAGTTTTCTTTATATTTGCTGTATATGGGGGTCAAACGAAAGTTTATTGTCAATGATAACACCTAGAAGTTTGGTTTCCTGCACTATTTCTATGGCAGTGTTGTCAGATGCAAGGATGTTGAAATTATCAGTGACAGGGGAGGTGTTTTGGGATTAAAGAGTACTAGTTTTGTCTTCTTTGGATTAAGAAAGAGTTGGGAATTTCTTAGCCAGGATTTTATTGCTGTAAAGGACTGGTGAGTTTTTTAGAGTAGTTCTGGTAGTGATTGAGCAGTGCAGATTATGGTGGAATTCATCAGTGTATTGAATGAGGGTTCCAGGGTGAGAGGTAGTGTGAAGGTTGTTTGTGAAAATGTTGAAGAGTAGGGGCCCTAGGATGGAGCCTTGGGGGTCTCCAGTAGGGTTGTGGAGAAAGGGTGAGAGTTTGTTGGACCATTTCAATGTTTGTTTATGATCCTTGAGGTAGCTCTGAAACCATTTTACTGTGTTATTTGAGAAGCCTAAGTTAGACAGTGTGTTCAAAGTAAGGGGTGAGACACTGTGTCAAAGGCCTTGGAGAGATCAAGGAATACTGAGGCTGTATAGCATCCTGCATCTCTAGCCTTGTTCATGGTGTCTGTAAAAGATAATAGGGCTGTAGCTGTGCTGTGGCTAGGTCAGAAGCCATGCTGGGTTTTGGTTAAAAGATTGTTTTGCAATAGATATTGCATCACCTGCTGATGGATACCTCTCTCGAGAATTTTGGATATGGCTGACAAGATGGATATAGGATGGAAATTGGATGGATCAAAAGAGTTGCCTCTTTTGTGGATGGGGTTGATGTGAGATTGTTTCCATATGGTAGGTACTTCTGATTTGGATAAAGACCTATTTATAAGGATACTGATTGGGTAGGCAACGGAGGTAGTATGGGGGGGGGGGGGGGGTTGCCAGCTGAAGTAGAGCCGGGTTTTAGTTTTTGTAGCAGTTTCTTAATGGTGTCAGTGGGTACGGGCTGAAATGAGAATGGGGTTTGTATGACATTTTGTTGAGTAGAGGGTTTTTTTATGACAAGGTTAGAAGTAGTTGATGGTCTGGGGTCATTGTCTGAATAGGTTGAAGGGTGGGGAGGTCCGGCATTAGGGGTGTTAGTTAGTAGGTCTGAAATTGATTTTATGAAGGCTTGTTTTTGGCTATTTGAGATGGAGGGGTATCAGGTGATAGGGCGTGCTCTCCATTTCTTCCAGGGTTAAGTAGAGAAGATATGGAGTACCAAAATTTACTGGGGTTGATTTTATGCTGGAGTTGAAGCTGGGAATATGACTTCTTATCTCTGTTGATTAGTTTTGTCACTTTGTTACGTAGTGTTTTGAAATTAACATGATTTTGTTCATTTTTTGTTTTGTTTCCAGGTTGACCAGGCTAGGTCCCTGTGCTTCATCAGGTGTTTACATTCCTTAGAGAGCCATGGTGCTTCATCAGGTATTTACATTCCTTAGAGAGCCATGGTGCTTCATCAGGTGTTTACATTCCCTAGAGAGCCATGGTGCTTCATCAGGTGTTTACATTCCTTAGAGAGCCATGGTGCTTCATCAGGTGTTTACATTCCTTAGAGAGCCATGGTGCTGAGTTCTTTTTGATTCTTTTCATATGAATGGGAGCTGGTGTATTAAGTATGTAAAGGAAGGAGTTATTAAAGTATAGTACAGCATCATTAAGGGGTAGTTTGGGAGCTGGTGTATTAAGTATGTGAAGGAAGGGGTTATTAAAGTATAGTGCAGCATCATTAAGGGGTACTTGTTTAAGGGGTGTCTAGTCTATTTCCTGTAGGAGATTTTTGAATCTATGCTGACAAAATTTAATTGAGTTCCTAATTGGTTTTATAATGTGTACTCTTAGTTTTTGGGAGCTTGTTCAAAGGAAGTAAACTGGCAGACGATCACTCAGGGAGCAAGACAGTGTACCAGAAAAGGGGTAATTGGCAGGGTAGGATACCAGAATACAGGCTAAGGTGGATTGGCAGGTAAGATCTTTGCTCTATCTTGTTGGAGCATTGATAAGCTGAGAAAAAACATACAGATTTACACCATTTGTGGGGGGAGTCAGAAACTATGGTTTGCCAATCTATATTTAAGTCTCCCAAGATTATTGTTTGGGATGTCCAGGATAAAATATTTTCTAACACTGGTATATTGTTACCTGGTTGGATATATATATATATATTACTATTATGCAAATTATTTTTGAAATATTGAGGTTCAAAAAGGAGATTAGTACCTCAGCATTGGAAAAGGGTAAATTACTGGTGTAGGGTGTGATGTTGAGTGTAGAGGGATATAGAAGTGCTACCCCTCCCCCTTTTTTTTAGATCTATCTCTTCTGGTTATTGCAAAGTTTGGATGTATTATTTCTGAGTCTTTTACATTGGGATGTAGCCATGTTTCAGTAAGGGCTAGTATGTCAGGTTTATTTTGATCAATCCAGGCATGCAGTGTGGCTATTTTATTACATATACTTCTAAGGTTAAGTGTAAGTATATTTAAGTCTTTGGGGTTACTCACGTGGTTAGGATTAGAGGGTAGGTCAGGGTTAGGATGTATGTCTCCACATTTGAGTAGATAGGTAATGAGGAATGCGTACCATGGGGAAGTGTTTTTTTTATTCCTAGGTAATAGTACTGGTGTCACGTGTGGTTTCATAGGAGGTGAGGAGGCCAGTTTGTGGCTTGACTAAAAAGGGGAAGGCATAGGAAAAAAGCTGGGAGGAGATACGTGAGAAGCTGTGTTGTTTATTGAGGAGAGGGTTAGAGGAGGTTGCTGATGTGTATGGTGTGTGGGGGTGTGCAATAATATAGCTGTAGTGAGGTTGGAAATTAAGAGTAAAAAGGCTAGGCAAGTTAGGAGGGTCATGTCAGCTGTGATAGTGGGTTTAAACATAGTAAAAGTGGAATTTGTGTGTTTGTATGTAGTACAGGTGTAAATAAAGATTGTTATCATGTGATCTGTGTGCAGCTGAAGGTAAGGCTGGAATGTTTTGACTTCAGAGTGGGCTTTGATAATGTGGTTAGGTGTTTTACCTTGCAGTTTGTGATAAGGATGGGTGGGGGAGATGTGATTGGTCAGTAGTAAAATTGTGGTGCAATGCTAGTTTGTGTGTATAGTAGAGATGGTGGTAAGCCTGGAGTTAATTTAAAATAGATTGAGGTGGTGATTGTATTGTGATGGTAAAGTTGAGTAAGATGCAAAAAAGTATAGTAGAGAGCATATGAATTCAAGGTGATGGATGTAAGGGAGAGCAGATTAGTTTGGTTAAATAAAAGAAGGTAAGGTGTGCATGAAATATGGGTGTGCACAAGGTAGAGTTGTATATAATTGGATCATAGGAATGAGGGGGGATGGTTTGCTTAGGGTAAGAGTAGGGGTACTGGGTGAGGGTGAGATATGGGGGAAGGACAGGGGAGTGGAGTGAGCAGAGTGAACAGAGCGGGAATAACCCCCCCCCGATAGTTTACCACCATAAACAATCAGTGAGGTAGGATGTTCATGGATACAAAAGACAAGGTGTCTGAACTCTAAATACTTGTCTCGAGTCACAGCATCTAATTGTATAGTTATGGGCTATTCAATGTCTTTCCTAAAAGAAAGAAAGAAAAAAAAGTATTATTAAATGCAGTAACAACCTTATCTAATATACGATAAAAATGCATTAGAAGACCACCTCCCAACTCTTTTAATAACCTCAATGGAACTGCCTTCCTCAGCCAAGTCTGAAGCCCTACCAATCCATAAAGAATGAGATGCAAACCTCTCAGCTGGAAAACCAATGCAACAGAAAACCCTCATGATGATGTGCAGTAGCAGGCCACTTGTCACCTTCCTGCTATCTGCCAACCAAAAAACCAAGTCATACGGGTTCCCCCACCTGAGTCTGCCTTAATTCCGAAAGCCCACCTTACTGGGCAAAGCCTAACAAATAATAACCATCCCAGGGCCTATCATTACATCCCTCCAATGTAATGATCCTAACAACTCGGACACATGGAACGCATCAAATATAACCAAACACACAAAGTGGCCCACATGATGTAATCTAAGGATCTACCCTCCAGTAAGGCTAAACCTTCCAGTAAAACTTTCAGCAGCACCCTTGTCAGCAGCCATCCTGTATCACTGCACTCTCCAGCCACTCTTCCCCGTCCCCTCCACATGCACCCATCCAGACTTAGTAAAGTTCAGTAACCCGGATACCTGCTCGAATATGATAATTCCTGCTAAATCTACCCTGTTTGTAATGCTTTTCCTAAACCCCAAGCCCGAGCTAAGTAACGAAGCAGTAACTCCTCTGACTAAATCCCCTCTTCTTCTGGCAATTGCAAGACAAACTGATCAAATTCACAAAGAGCCCTACCATAAGCCTTCCTTGTAGATGCCGCCCAAGACTGCCACATCAACCTCCTGGTTACCTCGACCCAAGGTACCACACCTCCTCTGGCAAGAGTACCAGCACTTCTTCTACCCCTGGTGCCAGCAGCTGGAACCTGGAAAACTGAAATCGGGACAGGCTGTCAGCAGTGGCATTATTCAACCCAGGCACATGCACCCCTGAAAATGAAAAATTAATTATCAAACTCTGCAAAACCAACTTATCCAAAATCAGCAATAGCAACTCTGACCTGACTGTCTTTGTCTGCAACACCTGTACCACTGCCATATTATCTGAATGAAAAATTACCTGCTTCCCCAGCAAATCTTCCTTCCAAACTACCAAAGCTGCCCAAACTGGCATCAACTCAAAAAATGCAACCTCCCATTTCCATTCTTCCTTCCAATACAGAGGCCATTTAGCTGCAAACCAGTGTCCACCAAAATAAGCCCCCATTCCAATGCCCCCAGCTGCGTTTGTGAATAACTGGAACTCCTCTTGCCCAACCCAGTCTGCCTGCCAAAAGAAATCCCATTGAACTGATCCAAAAAAACATAACCAAAGTAGCAAATCTTCCCGAACCAACTTGTTAACCCTCACCCAGTGGTGTTTACTCTTACCTCCTTTTAACAAAAAGGCCACTGACCTAGAAAAAGTACGCATTGGATGCACTGCCCAACATGCAAAATTCAAAAGCCCTAACAGCTCCATAACCATCCAGATCTGTACCTTATCCTTAGCCACAACTGTCCTAATCCTAGCCTTCAATCTGCCTAACTTATCCATAGGCAGACAAAACAATCCCCATTCATCATCAACTAATAATCCCAAAAAATCAAAAGCTCTTGCTGGGCCTTCCAACTTATGCCAAGCCAATGGGACCCTTAAGTTGTCACACGTTACCAGAAATTCCTGCACCCCTTCCTGCCCCTCTCCAAGTAACAAGAAATTATCCAGGCAATGTACCACATTCTACATACCCACCCATTGCTGCCATACCCAGTGAAGCACCATACTGAATTTTTCAAAGGTTGCACATGCAACTGAACAAACCATCACCATGGACTTGTCAAAATAAAATTTGTTTCCTACTACCATGCCCAGTAACGGCTACTTCTCCTGCCTGATTGGCAGCAGACGAAAGGCAGACTCAGTAACCACCTTCACTAACCACGGGTCCTTGAAACCCTGAACGACTCCCACTGCATCATCCAGGGATGCATAACTAACCCGGGCATCCTCGCCTGCAATGAAATCCTTCACAATATGACAAATGGTGAATCAACCTAAACTCACCTGCCTGTTTCTTTGGTACCAGACACAGTGGAGAAACCTTAAAATTGTTAAAAGGCGGGCTGTCAAAAGGGCCCAATAACCCACCTGCCTGATGCTCCTTCTCAACCAAACCCTGTAAAATGTCTTCCTTGCCATGCACTGATCGCAGATTCTTGCAAGCCCTTCCATCCCCAACCACCCTGGATTTAATAGAGAGCCCCTGACAAAAACATCCAATATCTCCTCCTCAAGCACAGTATCAGGAAAGCATTGGAGCATGTGCTGTAAAACCCCCACCTTAATGGGAGAATGGGATCCCTCTCCTTCCCCAAACCCCCTTGAAGAGACCCTCACCCCTTGATCCATTTAAATTACTTCTACCCCTAAAGTTCGGAAAACCCTGAGAAGAGGGAAAGCTCCCATCCCATGATGTCAATTTCACAGTCATAAAATTAACTTCATAGTGCCCGCAGTGAGCAGCCAGATGACTCCCCCTGCATCTTGAACAAACATGGAAAAACATGCACCCTACCCATGGTAGACAACCAGATGTCTGGATCCTGCACCTCCCAATGGATGGAATGATCCACCGCTTTCTGCTTCCAAAATCTCTGGTCATACCACAACCAAGCATTCCTAGGCCATAAATGCTGAGCCTCCCAAATCGTGAGAAAATAATCTAAAAAGGCAAATCCAAAGTCGCATCCTTTTCCAACAGTGCCGCCATATAATAAATGAAACTGACTACCCAGTTATCCCATGTCTGAGGTCGAATTCTACCTTCCCTTCTCCTCTCCAATGCAGCCAGGGCAGCCAACAAATCTTTACTGTTAGCCTACTCAGACTCCATGAGCTGCTGTACCCCCTCTGCATCAATTAACCCAAAAACGTCTACATATTCCCCCTTCCAAATCTTCTCCTTAACTGTGGAAGGAATATGCTGCATTCCTTGATCCAAAGCATGCAAAATTAACCAGTCACCTGGGCGAAGGCCGAAGTCAGACCCTAATTCAGAACTCAACCCTGGGCTATCGACTGACCCTACACTGTCCTCCCTAATTGCTCACCCCTCCCACTGGCCCCATTACTTCCAGCGACCTCCATGGTAGCCCCTCCCACATCAAACCAGTCACAATCAAACTCTGTGCCAAAGGGCTCCCTGTCCTCCCCAACCGCCCCCACATTCCTTGCCTATGCCCCACCTACTAAAACAGTCAATGTAACATCATTACCTGCTCATCTATCTTAAACCCCGCCTGGCACTGATGGGCTAACTGTTTGATAGTTACTGTCTTGTGCCACGAGCTGCTGACCTCATCCTTGGAGCAGCACACCACCTCTTTTGGCTGGATTCGCCCACCTGTTCTGCCACCATGGAGTCAGAATTAAGCACCCCCCTTGGAGCAATTCTTCTGCCTTCACTACTATTGCCTCCCACAGCCACCAGAGACTTTGCATGTTGGCCATCTGTATAGAGAGAGAGGGGAGGGGGGGGGGACATTAGCACCAGTAGTTACAGAAGTGCCCATACTATCTACAAAGATCAGAGAAGAAATAAAAGGCAAACACCAGGAGCAACTGTCACTTAAGTAATCGAACATGAGAACTCCCCCCACCACTATCAAATGCCAGCACCACATTGAGGCTTTATCACCTATCTCCTGCCCCTATCTTTACCTTGCAAGTGTGACCATACACAATATAGTTTCCTTTGGAGCATGCCTTCAAACCCAACCCCCACAGAAAGTCCAAACCCATGCTGCTCCAGTGGGTTGATTCGTACCATACAAACTGTGGTTATTTTTTTTTCTTTATGCTCACTGGGTTACTATAACAATCGAGCCCTTTTGGCCACTCAAGCCTGCTGGGGATATGCCATCAGCATAGTTCTCACTTAACCTCACTTTGTTTCATTTTTTTTTTAAACAAATAGGCCTTCACGAGAGGAAAGAACATACCACCTCTAGTGTCGCACTTCGTGCATACAGGTAATACTGTCAGCGGTTTAATGTAAAGCTATGTATTTGTTATTCTATTCCTCTTTCCCTGTTTATGAGGTTTTCTTTTGCTAAACCTATCTACCCTCAACAAAGACATCCCTTTCACTAGCTAGCCTACCCTGCCTGCCTCCCTTCACAACCTCCCTCCCCCTCTCCTAATGGCCAACTACCTCACAGCGCATGTGTGACTACCAGCAGCACAAGTCAGCAAAATGAGGGCTCATCCCACTCCCACCACCACTAATGACCAAGCTTTGTTAAGCTACCCCACAGCTCACATTTAAGTAGAATAGCTTAACTACAAGGAGGACAAAACACCTCTCCCAGCGCCATGTTCCCCAAGCTAACACAAAGCACCAACCACCGCACTGGCAACCCTACTCCCCCTATGATCATCATCCATATGTCAGCTAGAGACTCCAACCACCATCAAGGGACAACCACTGCCATCAGCTACCACTGAACTGTACCATAAAGTGATGAGAAAGAAAGAAAACAACATGGAGAGCAGTGCCAACCATGCTACACATTCTCCCAAACACTCCTGGTTCCCTTTACCATCAACCAAGCCGCCATACAAGATGTGAAACCAACCTACCTACTTCGTGCCCCCCCCTTTTTCTAGAATAATACAGCCTCCATTCGCTCACTCGCTGCACACCCTTATGAAAAGCAAAAAATACAGTGAGAATAGCCCAAAGCAAGAAAACAAGCAAAACGTATCTGCAGCATATACAGTGGTATTCTACAGTATTCTGCTAATTGACAAACACATATACTGATATGGTTATATGTCTCTATCTAGAGAGAGAAAGCAAAAAAAAAAACATTAGTACCAGTAGTTAATGAACCCATATCATAACACTCTCCTTACCAACCTAATGAACAACATGCCATGAAAGAAATACTATACAAGTCCTTGTTGACCTAATGAACAATGTGCAATGAAAGAAATACTATCCAAGGCCTACCTGTCATCAGAGTACCTACAGGTTGTCCTGGATGTGAGTTAGCTTCACCAACTCAAGCCTAAATGTGACACCACTTCCTCTGCTACAATAATATAAAAACTAAGCACCTCCCCAAACCTACCTCACTTACCTTAACTCCCCATGCCAATTAACCCATTAATGTCCAAAGCCCCATTACCTGACTTAAACTATACACAAACCCCCTCCCTCCCCCTTCCTCATCCCTTATATACAACTCCCCTTTCCCTCCCCTCCCCAAAAGAAGGTTCTGGACAAATTGGTTTGTCCCAAACCTCATTTATCCACTAGTCAACAGCATGTGACCTAGCTATAGTAGAATCCAATAAATGCTTCACTTAATGCAAAATCTGCACTTGACTAAAGCTGTTCACAGCAAAATGAATTGCAGAGACAGAAAGACACACACACACACACACACACACACACAAATAAATATCACATTTTAAATCACAACAACTAGGGGGAAGAGCCTAGATGGCCAATTAAGAGCAGTGAATTTTGAGAGCTCCATAAACTAGTATAATAATATAGGAAAATGTTATTGTTTTCAAATTTAAAATGTCAGAAATCTATAGATAAACTACTAAACTACACAAATATAAATTTTGGTGGAGATATACAAACAATTTCCTGTCAAGTAACTTGAAGATATATTGAGTCACTGAATATGAACAACTCCAGGAATTCTCATCCAGATGCTGCTTTGAAAAAAAGAACTGCAATTGATGACTATCTTTGCAGATGGATGGCTTTAAAAATGACTTAGAAAACTTCAAATTAAATTCTCAAAAACAGACTGATACTCTTAAGGAACTATTACAGCAACACCATAAAAATAACAAATATAGAGACTTCTCTAAATGACACTGAAGGGAGACTCAAAGAGGAATAATTCCAAAAAGAATTTCTGCTTAAACAGAATACATGGCTGCTTAACAAAACAGATGACTTAGAAAACAGGGAAAGGAGAAACAACATAAGGATCTTTGGCCTGCCTGGAAACACTGAAGGAGAAGACAGTATTTCATTCTTAACCTGGATTCCTGAATTTTTAGACTTGAAAGAGGAACTTTCATTTGGAATTGAAAGGGCGCATAGAGCACTGAAGAAACCTACTTCTTCTAAGTCAACAAATACTCCACCTAGATCCATAGTTATAACATTTCTTTCATTTCTGGACAAGGAACTAATATTAAAATCTGCTTGGAGAAAATCACCCTTAAAATACAATCAAAGCCTGACAATGTTTGGCAATGATTATTCTTCCAGAATACTAGAACAAAGGAAAAAAGTCTGGCCAATAATAAAACTGTTGAAACAAAACAACATTAAAGCACAGCTGGCCTTTCCAGCCAAGATAAAAATACATTTTGCCAGTGAGATGAGAACCTTTAATGATTTAAAAGAAGCTACTATATTCATCAAAAACAACAGCATAGTGTCTATCCCAGTAGAAATGGAATGAATGGCCCCTACTCTTAAAAGAATAAAAGAAACAAATCCTTGGACCGATGCTAGAAAGAAGAAACAGGAAACTGATTCCAAGATAGCTGTCCCCAAAAAATAAGTCTTACAACATCTCTCAAAGTATCAACCGATATAGCGCATCACTTGTCATCTGTTTTTATTTTAAAAAAAAAAGGAGGGATTCTTAAACAACTTAGAAACAGTAATTATTTAGTCAGAATGTTCAAAGAGTCCAATAATTCTTCACAAACAAAGGTAGGTCAAGATGCGTTACTATTTACATTATATATAAGCTAAACAAAGCAGCATATAATACAAACATAAAAGTTTCTATTCCCCTACTTGAACTCAGTGAATACTTATCTTGTTCATTTTTCATTGATTTAAGTAATTAATTAACTAATTCAACAAGGTACCATTCATCAGAGTTCAGACTCAAATGTAACAAATTAACATCATATATAATAGCAGTAACAGTAGAGGGTTTTGAAAAAAAAATGCTGTCATGGAGACTAATGCCTTCTTCAGTTAAAGTATGATTTAGAAATGTCATGTATATCCTGGTTAAATAATAGTAGCAAGATCTTAGTACAAATGTCATTATTCTATCTAAATATAGTTAATATCTATTATGGCAGGTATCATAGCTTTGAGTGCTGTTTGATTAAGCCTGATATGGTGTGCATGGATGCAGCTGTGTCTGACAGCTAGTACAAATATCATTATTATTCTGTCTAAACATAGTCAATATCAATTATGGCAGGTATCATAGCTTGAGTGCTGTTTGATTAAGCCTGATATGGTGTGCATGGATGCAGCTGTGTCTGACAGCTAGTACAAATATCATTATTATTCTGTCTAAACATAGTCAATATCAATTATGGCAGGTATCATAGCTTGAGTGCTGTTTGATTAAATCTGATATGGTATATGTGGATACAGCTGTGAGTGGCAGCTGTTGTATGTTGCCGTTTTCATCTCCAGGATGTGGATTGCAGCTTGTGATCGAGGTTTACTGATGCTTGTGAATTGGGAAGAGATGTTTGTTGTTTTGGCCTGGATTTGGGGGAGGGGACTGGATAGAACTGCTATTTGGGATATTTTGGCAGAGAATGGTTTGTTTGTACATCTGCTGAGTGAGAGATAGAGGGCTGGAGGAGTGTGTTATCTCTTCTTGTGGCGGCTTGTTGGGAGTTTTTTTCTTTATCTGTTTGCTCTCTGTTCTTTTCCTAGCTGCTGCCTCACTGAAATGGAGGGAATTTAGGCATGAAGTGAAGCTTTGCTTCAAGTGCATCGTGAGCCTCTGGTATGCAGTGCACAGACACACTAACAGAAACAGATGCTCCCAGGTTGCTATGGTAATGGAGACAGAGTGACAATAATGCTTAACGGCTCTGAGGAGCCTCTGAGGTGATTCTCGGCAATGGCATTTTTGATTAAAAAAAAATACATATATATATATATATATATATATATATATATATATATATATAAAATAAAAGGGCTATTTTAAACCAATGTACACATATTGATGGTCTCCCAACACTTCGTTCAGCTCATTAAGTTGATTCTTGATAAAAAAAAAGAAAAAAAAATAAGCGCAATTTTATATTTAAAATGTATTTTGGTCCACACATATTAAGGACTTACATAAGAGTGGAAGTCTGAGTTATTGTGAAAGACTAAGAGCAATTGGTCTTGTGCAGTACCCTTTGCAATGGTCTTGGAGATGAGCTTGCTTGGACGTGTCGGACATATGGGGATAGCTGATTCTAGGGGTATTTGGGTTGCCGGGAAGTGCTAGAGAGTCATCAGATTTCCTTTGTGGAAATATCTGTGGGAATGGAAGGTGTGTTGAGTGGTTCACTGGCAGAGTGGCCACTGCATGGAGCAGGCTGACAGAATGGAACAGGACAAATATTGGTTTGGGTATTTTAAAAACAGTCTGGAGACACACCACATGAACTAGTGAATGGTATTCTGGCAAAATGGATGTGCAATGTTGCCCATGCTTGAAGCACTGATATATGTGTATGTAAGGATAGAAATATATTTATAACAAACATGAAACTAGAAGGGTCTCATAATTTAAAGTTGATGGACTGTATAAACATGCTTGGAAGGAGCTAATAATAAGAATAAGCATTACAGCTTGTGGTCTCTCAAATAACTAGGCAACAGCCAACAAAAACACACACACACACATACACAATAGTTATGTAATGTATGATTTTAGTAAATCTAGACATAAAATATATAATTGTCATATAAGATGAAGCAGTCTGCTGAATTTAGATATTAAAGACAATATTTAATAACATGGGATTGTGTATAATAACGCTACTGTCTTAATTTGTCATAAATGACATACACTACATTGAACATCAAGGGGAAGCATGATGATTTTCTTATATAAGTAAATATGCATAACAAGTCATGTAATTCCTTTAACATGAATTGTGGTTTTTGTAACCCATCTTGACCATATATAATACTCAAGTGGTTACCAAGGTAACTAATGTTTATACATGACATCAAACTGACAAAGTTGTTCAAGATAAACATTACAAGCCTGAACTTGAAATGTTACAGAATGTAACAATCATATTCTGAACAAATAGTATTAAATTGACAATAGACACTCAGTTTAACAACGTGGGCTTGTGTATAATAACACTACTGTTTTAACTTGTCATAAATGACATACACTATACTGAACATCAAGGGGAAGCATGATGATTTTCTTATATAAGTAAATATGCAGAACAAGTCATGTAATTGCTTTAACTTGAATTGTGGTTTTTGTAACCCATCTTGACCATACATAATACTTAAGCTGTTACCAAGGTAACTAATGTTTTATTCAGGATATCAAACTGAAAAAGTTGATTCAAGGGAAACAATAGAAGCCTGAACTAGGAATGTCACAGAATGTAACAATCACATTCCGAAAAAAGAGTATTAAATTTACAGTAATCACTCAGTTTAACCTTGTCTGATTATACAAAATAGAATGTTGCCATTTAAATCTAAACACTTTCAGTGTATCCCATAAAATGGCAATTTATGAATATGGAAAGGGAACTTGTAATCATTAATCACAATAAGTGAATTTGTTATTTTTAACCTATAATTTCACTCATTTTGTAATAAGAAATGACAGATATGAAAATCCTTGTGTGTAGGAAATGGGGAAAGAGGGATGCACTGATAATTAAAATGCACTGACTTTCATCAATATTCACATAAAACAAACTTGATGCTTTAAGTAAGTTATCAACAAAAAAAGTGATTACTTAAATGCTGGCAAACAATGAAATATAACTTCTGATATATCCAGTAAAATACATTGTATCATAAACATTAGCTATAAATATTATTACCATCTAATTATATTAAGTAATACATTTTGAAAGACTTCATCAATAAGGGTGAATATGTTAAACAACTGTGTACTATAATCTTTTAATAATGTTATATATATGATACATCCTACTTTGCTATGATTGAATTCCTTGTCATCTATCTTTCATGTGAATAATTGCTTATACAATAAGCAGACATGTATATTGTATTAGAATTCTGTCTAATCTACAATAGTACTATATTTGTTCAAAATAATATAAATTTTGCTTATTCCTATTATAAATATTCTCCATATGATAATTCAATTTATGGAGCTCAGATGTTCTGGATTGTCAAGGTATGAGTGATAATCTGATGGATTTAGGTTTATCCATCAGATTAGGAATGATTTTTATCCATCAGATTAGGAATGATTTTCATTCCATGGCTAGTGCAGATCTTAGTTTTGTTAACATTTATTAATTTAAATTTATTTCACAAAAACATTTTTAGTATGCCTGACCAAAACATTACTTTATTAGTAAACACTCAAAGTATAAAACTGATAATTTCCTTTAAAAGCTCAAACATATACTTTATAGTTATCAGAGAAAAATGTTTAATAGTCACAATAAAACAAAAAATACATAGTCTAAATAACCTATTGGATGGATGGATTTAACTTTATTATCTTTAAGTACCAATGGCTTAAACAATCCTAGCAAGAGATCAAATCTACTGAAATATTTAAAACTGAACAAAGCACAAATTGTCTTCCTTCAAGAAACTCATTTCAAAACAAATGACAATTACGAATGGAATCCTAAGGAATATATCATATTGGTGCAGTCCACTTAAAAGACAAAGACAAAAGAGGTAACAATTTTATGGAAAATAAATGTGATTAACCCAGAAATCATTTATAAGTATGAAGATAAAGAAGGTCTTATTGCATTAGTAATGGTTAAATATAATAACAGAATGTGGACCCTAGCCAATCTATACTGGTTCCCAGGAACTGTTAAAACACTTGGATTTCATTTCCAATAATTATAAAGGCAACTTAATATTAAGAGGAGATTTTTATTGTATATTTGATATTTCTGAAACTACAAATAAAAGACCATTGCGTACATCTGCTGTATCAAAAGCTTTAAACAAGTAGGTAGAATCATTTCATCTTGTAGATGCTTTCAAATTTAAAGAAGATAAATCTTTGTTGTTTCCCCATCAAGATCACAGATTTGGTACCCAAACTAGAATAGATAAAATATTTGCTGCCCATGACTTGCACTCTAAAATTATTAATTTCTCAATCACTCCCTGCCCCCTTTCAGTCCACAATTCATTGATACTAAAACTTCAAAATGAGTACAAACCATTAATCTTTAACTCCAGAATTCCAGCACATATAACTAAAATTAAATAGTTCAAACCCTGGTTATTATCTGAATTACAGTTCTTCTTAGATATTAATTACACCACAGAGATAAATAAAATAATGATATGGGACTCATTAAAAGCTTACATATATGGTAAAAGCCTAACTTGGTATAAAAAAATCAGAGAATGGGATTCTGAATTATTAGATCTACAATCCAAACTTTTGTCAGTAAAAGCTAAAAAAAATCAAAATGATTTGGAGATGAAGAAGAAAGTAGAAGTATTAAACAATAAATACAGTGAAATTCTAACATATAAAACTAGTTTAGCTTAAAAAAACAAAAAATTAATACCTTGGCCACTTCTCCAAAATATCTACATAATGTATCCACAAGAATCAAAGTACAATCAAAAGCTAATAACATTAAAAGTATCTTCCATGAAAAGAAAGGGGAAAATGTCTCGAATATAGGTGACATAACTGATGCCTATAAAAATCACTATATGGAACATTTCCAAAAAGAAAATATACATATTGATCAATTAAATTTAGATGAAAAATGTTCTAATATAAAAAAAAACAGAAAAATTAAAACTAGATCTGCAAGCAGCATATCCTACAAAGAAATTACAGATACAATAAAAGAGGGTAAACATAATAATGCTCCAGGCATAGATGGCATAATTATAGAAATATGTACACTTTTTTCCTTCAAAGATACTATCCCTCTTCCATAAAACTCTATTAGTAATTCAGTCACAAGCTTTAATACCACCCACTTGGAGATATTCCTTAATCACATCAATCTTAAAGGAAAACAAATCCCCAAACCTCTGGGGTCTATATTACATAATCAAAGAGACACTTCTTTGAATATGTAATCGTTGACCCCTAAACACCAAAATGTGAAAACTGTGAATGGCCAAAACTGCAAATTTTTTCCTAGGGAAAAAAATTTGCAGGACCATAGAAACAAGACAAACACTTCAAATGTAAATTTAAGTGGGAGGCTTCACCCACCCCCCACTGACATGGGGGGCTGTGCCCCCCACACACCCCTAACTAAATATACCAACTTTGAGATCGCTCTAAGTTGGGGTAAAGTGTAAACTCCAGGTAATGGCCAACTGAATTTTTTCCCTAGGAAAAAATTTGTGGTTTTGGACATTTGCAGTTTTTGCATTTTGGTGTTAAGGGGTTGATGAGTACAAATTCAAAGCAGTGTCTCTTCGATTATGTAATATAGACCCAACCTCTGTACTTCATATAGACCTATATCATTATTAAATAATGACTACAAGATATTCATGACAATATTAACTAACAGAATGAAAATACCACTATCCAAAACAATAAATAATGATCAAACTAGATTTATGTATCATAGACGCACACATGATAATAGTAAAAGGATAGTTTCTCTTATAGATTATGTTAATAAAGAAAATAAAGAAATACTCATAATTTGGCTTAGATATAGAGAAAGCCTCTGATTCCCTAAACTGGGACTATTTATTCAAAATTCTGATGTTATTTGAATTTCCTCCTTTCTTTGTTCATCTACTAAAGAATATGCATACAAATAATTTAGCTTATGTTAAGCTAGGTCCTTTCACCTCTGAATCTATACATATAACAAAGGGTACTACACAAGGATGTCCCATGTCACCGACTCTATTTGCTTTGACTATTGAAATATTTGCAGATTCACCGACTCTATTTGCTTTGACTATTGAAATATTTGCAGATTCAGTACATAACAATACAAAAATCAAAGGAGTAGATGTTTATGAACAATACAATTTTAAAGTAATGCTCTTTGCTGATGACATATTATTAACATTATCCAATACAAAAGCGACATTAGAAAAATTAGATATTTTAACTGACACATTTTACAGGACTTCAGGACTACATTTCAATAAATCAAAATCAAATTTTTTATTTTTAAATAAAAAAAGAGTTAGAAATCTAGACTGGACATGAGTCAGGAACAGTTTGATATAGATAAGAGGACATTTAATAATGAATTATTGCAATGTAAATATAACAGAAATGAAATCGATATAGGCTTTGGTGAGGTCAGGGCATTAACAAGGGGTAAAGCCAGACCATATATATATATATATGGGGATAGTCAGACCCCCTCTCAGATTTCTAAAAAAACATTTAAATAGAGTATTCCTATCTGTTTAGAATATGCTGGTAATATTAAGAAGATACACAAAGTAGTATATAGGAATCGGTCCATACTACAATCAGACCCTGAGATAGCAGGGATTGTTGGTGCAAAGCCTGACTTCTGTTATAAAAATAAGAAAAATCTGAAGAGATTGTTATGTCAGCCCAATAACAGTAAAGAGAAAATATATGGTATCAATAAGTGTGGACATTGTTGTATATGTGGAGTATTAAGTCAAGACAGGACTTTTACACACCCTAGAACAAATAAGAAATATGAGTTCAGAGTTAGAGCAAATTGTGAAACAAGAAATCTAGTATATTTAGCAGTTTGCTCTAAATGTCCCTCTTTTTATGTGAGCATGACTACCCGCTCAGTGAGAGAGAGGGTCAGGGAACATCTAGGGGCAATTAGAAATGGAGAACCAGGAAGAAGTGCTTTAGCTAAACACATTTTGGATAAAGATAGAACACAGCATTTTATGTTTAAAGTGATAGAATCTATCAGGATTTATGCTTGGGGGACATGAAAAATAAATTGGAACTAAGTGAATTGAGATGGATAATAGAACTGCAAGCTGAGAAGGAACCTGGGTTGAATGACAGGACATCTATTAAACCTTACTTAAAAATGAGACGTCAGTAATTTATAGTCATATTTAGTATAATTGTATACCTAGTTTTTATAGTATGTATCGTAGTAGTTAGTAGGTAATTTTATATAGGATATGTAAGGATGTATGGGCTACATAAAATGTATTTACCTTTAAATGGATTGTATTAACCTAATTGATTAATGAGCTTGTAAATGATGTCTTAATTGATTGTAAGGGTGTATATATAATTGACTCAGTTTTGATGACATTTATGGTCTGAAGAAGCATCTCTGATATGAAAGCGCTAACCGGATTAAAACAGTTTATAGTTCCTGCTGTGTTTCTCTGTCTTTCTCATTTTTACTGAAATTTGGAAAGAATTACTAACTGTAATATCAATAAATTAATTTGATTTAGAAAAAAAAATTTCAAATAGATAAAAACAATTTGCCATGGCACATATTATGTATTAGTGTGCAATATAACACAACTAAGCCCACTAAAACTTGTATGATTAATTACTACATTGACTTATTTAGGAAAATTATTAATGCAAATAAAGATTTAAAAATCTGGTTGGATCTTTTAACACCATTCATAGTTACAAAGAGCGATCCACATAAAATATACAGAAAAATAATTAATTCCTGGGAACAGAAAGGATTTGTTTGTTGGTTTCAATGTATCAAAAAACTAAAAGTTCTGGATATGCAAACAATAGAATCAACATACAAAACTCCACAACAACATTGGCTAACTATGCAAAGCATTCTGACATATTCACAAGATTTATGCAGAATAATTAGTAATTCTTCATTTAAAGAAATACCTAAACTTACGAAATACCTATATGAAATCATATATAATGATTATGAAATGGGAAATAGTATTATGACATTTTGCACGATATTGTTAAATTATAACACAACACCCAAATCCTCATATTGGAATTATATAACAAAAGGACACTCATTACAGCTAACTGAAGAAATTAAATCAAATGTTTTATTATCAGTAAACATACATCCTTTACACAATACTAGAAAGTTTTTAATTGGCAATGCTTGCACAGAGCATTCTTAACTCCAGATAGAATTACTAAAATTAATTCTTCCACAAAAGGAATATGTTGGAGGTGTGAGCAAATACACAATGCAGATTGGAATCACATTTTTTGACTGTGTTAAAATTAAGCCATTTTGGAATGGTAGTAAAATCTTTTTACAAGCTTTATTTAATGAATCGTTTAACTTATCTAAAGCTCTAGTATTATTAAATGTGTATGAATGTCCTCATTTGAATGAGTCAAATATGTATCTAGTATGGACAATACTTGCAATCTCAAGGAAGTGTATAACAAGAAGATGGAATATAAACGCAATACCAACTTTGGAAGACTTCTACAGCTTATTGAAGAACACATCATTGTTGAAAATTAAAGAATTAAGGATTCATCCTAGGCCATTTACTAACAATCCATGGGAAAAAGTCTTATCATTGAGTGACACTTTACAATAACTGAACAGATTCACTCCGATAACTGGATTGTTATACCTATAAGGTACTTGTATATATTGAGCTCTGTTATAGTGTCAGGCTGATGTAAATAGTGTACATAGTTATTTAAGATGTTATATACAAATACTATGGAACTTATACAACTGTATTTGAAAAATAAAAAAAAATCTGAGAAATAAAAATAAATCACAACAACTAGAGAAACAAGGGGTTGTAAAATCAGAAATGCATATACATTAGGATATAGCTAGAGTGAAGTTAACAGTTTATTTACAGTACTGTGCAACAACAGAGTTGGAAGTCAAGCTGCTGCATCTTTTTGCCCTAACTGTAATTACAGATGTGTTCTTTTATTTATTTATTCTTTGTTAACCTGATGGATGGACTGGCCCCAAGGCCCTTCTTCAGACACAATCTGTGTGTCAAGACACAAGATTACAGAGATAAGAAATAAATGTCAAACAAATATCACTTGTGACAAACATAAGTTACAATGAATCACTTGTGACAAACATAAGTTGCAAAAAAAAAAAGCTATTATTACCACCTACAACAGAAACACCAAAATAAACCCCCAAAATTCTGGGCAGGTGTAAATCAACTTCCCCACCCAGGTCAATCCTCCACCCCCACCCCCTCCCCCTCAACTTCATCCTGTAGAGGTCGTCAATTCCTTCAGTAGCTTCTTTACAGAAACCATCCAACATCTAGCCAGTCAAGTACCCCCTAGTGGACCAAATCCAACTTCTACTACACCCATTGCCCACAATACCATTAAATTTCAACCAGTCTCAACCACATTTATATGAAAACTAATTAGGAAACTAAAACCAACTACCATATCTGCAGATCTCCTCCCTGCCGAGTACTTGCCAAAAACAGTTGATGCAGTAGCCTACCCAATATCCATTCTGATCAATAGATCTATATCTGAAGCTACCATTCCTACCATCTGGAAGATTTCCCATGTTATCCTGCTCCATAAGGGAGGCAGTTCCACTGAGCTCTCAAATTACAGACCCATAGCTATTTTGTCACCACTAGCCAAAATCATGGAAAAATGTATCCCTATAGAACTCCTGAACTATCTTCTTCTAAACAAGCTCCTGACAAACTTACAACATGGTTTTAGACCATACCATACTACCACCATTGCCCTACTCTCCTTCACTAATGCTATAAATCAAAACCAAAATAGTAATAAGCTTTCCTCAGCCATCTTCCTTGATCTGTCCAAAGCTTTCAATATGGTAAACCACCAACTCCTTATACAAACCCTGGAATTTATTTCCCTAGATACTGAGGCTATACAATGGTTTAAATCATATCTGACTGGTATACAACAGGCAGTCCTATGGAAAGACATCTTATCTACCCTTCTACCTATCACACTTGGTGTCCATCAGGGATCCACCTTAGGACCCCTCCTATTTTCCATATTCATCAATGACCTGAACAAGGTTATTCCGGATGCTACCAGTATTCAGTATGCGACTGACTCGACTCTAATTTGTTCTGCCACATTCCCAGCGGAGCTACTATCTCTATCCCAAAAAGTTTTTAATGCGGTTGAAAATTGGCTCCTCAATCGCCGTTTTATACTAAATCTCAAAAAAACTAAACTGCTACTGTTCTCTCCATCTCATAGGATCTCCTCTCTAGACTTTTCCATTAAATCTAACAATTGCACTATTATCTTTCCTGATCCCTCTCCCAAGCTCCTAGGTGTGTTAGTTGACAATAACCTGCGGTTTGACTAGCATATCAGCCATACGATTAAAGCGGTTAATAAAAAACTCGGTTCCCTATATAGGATCAAATCCTTCCTAACCCACCTAGCTAGGACTGTCATTGCATGTACACATCTACTCTCCACACTCCTCTATGCCTCTCCCATATTCACAAACTTGAGTAAAGCTGACCTGAATAAGTACTCCAACAGCTATAATCATATTGCCAGATTTGCCACTGCTTCTGCCTATAGAACCCACCACTGCCTTAACCTTAAACTTCTAGGGTGGCTTGAACTACCAAACCTACTTCTGCTCAATCAACTAGTAATTGCCCATAAGATTCTTTACCAGCCAGAATACAAACCTGACCTTAAAAGTATTATCACCCCCCTTCCAGAACCTCAAAACACTCAGATCCTACAACAAAATGTTAGCTTTCACTTTCAAAACTAACAACTCAGCTGGGGAAGCTCTGTTCACCAACTCTGTTGGTAAATCACGGAAATCACTTCCTGCTGACTACACTGTAGAACCCTCTCTAACACTGTCCAAAAGAACCTCACACTATACTTCAAAAAATGTTGGCTATGTCCTTGCTCCACCCTCGACTAATTCCTACCCTCCTCTAAGGTGGGCCTAATGAGGATATCTCGCCTTAGATATTGTTTTTTTTAATGCAGTAGCTCTGAATCAAGTAGATTAAACAAGTGATGTCTTGATCCCCTTTAAAGTATGCAAATTTGTAAGGAACCTATAATCTGACATACAAATATATATGCAACGTATACAGAGACATGACTTGGAACATGAAAAGAGATTTATATGTAAAATTGTAACAGCTTCTTATTTTGAATTATTTTGCTCTAGGAAATGGCCTAACATGTGTATATACATATATATATATATATATATATATATATATATATATATATATATATACACACACACACACACACACACACACACACACCTGGGTTTTTTTTGCGTGCTTTCTTGCATTGTTTTTGCATTGTTATGTTTTTGTATTGTATTTTTATTCTTTGTATCTGTATGGAGCTTTTCTCCCCGGGCCTCCACTGAAAATGGATATGTATCCAGTTGGACTATCCTGGTCAACAAATATAAAATAAAATAAAAATAAATAAATACATTTGTTAACATATAACAACTATAAATCTCAAATGGCAAGTAATCAGGTCTGCTACACGTGCATGTGTGTTCTTTTGACATACTTGCTGTACGCTACTTGCTTAAAAATGCAAATGCTCTAATTGCCACTAGTCTAATCTTGTTTAACTACTTAGTCCTCTCAAAACAGCAACCCTATGAAATTGTATAGCTGTACCACAGATGCCACATTGCTCCCTAAAGTAGAATTTACCATTTCTGAGATATTAGTTCTAATATTCAAGCAACTTGACCTCCAAACAGTTATATCTCTGACTATGTTTATCTTACCCAAAATCTTTTACTCACATTCTTTGTCAAATACTTACAGCTTGGATAGCCCCCCCCCCCCCCCAAGCATGCTGCTGCCACGTCCCTCTTTTTATTATTTATAGCAATATGATGTGTTTTATATTTTTTTATAGTTTTCTGTAAATGCCCTTCATTAAGAGGCCCTATACCTACTGTGCATACCTACCAAATCATGTCAGCTTACAGGTGCTTCCTTGCTTCCTAATGTGCAATATACCATTCATGAGATACAAGTCTTAATTTTCAAATATTGACATACCCCAGACAAGCAGTTATATTTCTGGCTGCATTTATCTTACGGATCTTATTTTCATGTTATTTTAATATACCATCAACATGCATGGCACTTCCCAACATAATACTGTCACATTCAGCTTTTATATAGTTCATGGAAATAGCTGATATTTTTCATAACCTTCTGCACTCTTCAGTAATATGCCCTACACAACCCTCTGTGAAGGTTTCCCTATTCAGGGTTGCCAAATCTTGTCAACTTGAACATGCTTCCTTTCTTCCTACTGTATAGTTTATTGTTCAGTAGATATTAGTCTTTTTATTCAGGTATTGCTAACATTAATAACCTGGACATCAATGAAGAATTGTTTACCTGGATCTGTTTATCTTAATTAACTTCTTATAGTGCCGCTTTTGTTAACTCCTACTGCTTTTATATACCTTCCTATCATGACAGTATCACACCACTTTCACTTTTTATGCTAATATAAATATTTTCATAAAATTATGCCACATTCTTCAATAACACAAGCTTTGTACATACCACAGTAAAGTTTTCACTGTGAACTATCAAACTGGGTCAGGTCAGAGGCATTTTGCTTCCTAATGCATGGCTGGTCATTAATGAAATAGTCTCAATATCAGAATGTTATTAATATTAATAACTTGAAATCAAAACATTTATGCCATTTATTGTGTTATCTTTTATAATTTTCTTACTGTAATTTTTATCTGACAGCCATTTCTTGCACAGCCCCCCAAAAGACAATGTCATGCTTCATGTTAGTATTAATGAACATTTAAAAATATTTAATAATTTTCATGACTGTCCACAGATACTTTTAAATTATTCAAGCCCTGTATTTTATATCAGATCATGATAACTATCACACACCACCTGTCTCTCCAGTGCTGACAGTAGCATTCTTGAAAAATTGCTATTGATATGCAGCTATTGCTAATATTCATAACTGTTCAGAAGCTGTGCATGGCTACATAACTATAGTCTTGCCGACAAATCTGTCATGCTTTATTATGGCAAATATGACAAAACATTGCACATTTCCATAACTTTCAATATTTACTCAGGAACTGTTCATGTGACATACACTGTTTCACTGTAGATGCATAGTTATTCATAAGAGTTTCAAAACACCACTTTGTTTCCAATTGTTGGCACTACCATTCTTGAGATATTAGCATCGTCTGCAAATATTGATAATATTTATAAACATAGGAACAAGACAAGTTGTATAACTCAGGCTATCTGATGGTTACCCACCTTATTTCTGTGCCATTTATTTACTGCCATTATGTGCACACATGGTTGTACACTTACACTCTTGTTACCCTATCTGTTGATGCAGAGCAAATTTAAATAAGAAAAATATGCAAAAATCATCGTGATTTATGGAATGTACCTCTTATGCTGCATAATTTCTGGTATGAATGCACAAAATCAGACTCCACTCTAGAGAAAAGATAGACACACACACACACACACACACACACACACAGACCACTTCACACCCAAATAAAACATCTCTGTTCATCTATCTTCTCTCAGGTAAATCAATTACTTAGCCAATCTGGTTCCACAGCACCAAGCATCTGGTCTTCACTGCTTGAAATGAAAAAAAAAAGCAAAATCCTTGTACTATGAATTAGTAATACTTAAAGGTGAAGCACAATGTATAAAGTAGATTGTGAGTATTTAGAATATGTTGCCAATTATTGGCTTGTGATAAAATATTGATGATTTTATTGAAGCTTAAGATAAACTGAACTGATATCATGGCAGTCTGAGACTGCTTTTTTTCTTTGATTAACTGCTCATTTCTTTGGCATGGAAATCTTCTGGCCTTTATCCATGTAATACATTTGCTTGCATTTAATGAAATCATAGAAGACATATCAAATATGTAGCAAGAATACAGAATATGATCCAGTGTGTGTGTGTGTGTGTGTGTGTGTGTGTGTGTGTGTGTGTGTGTGTGTGTGTGTGTGTGTGTGTGTGTGTGTGTGTGTGTGTGTGTGTGTGTGTGTGTGTGTGTGTGTGTGTGTGTGTGTGTGTGTGTGCGCGTGAGAGAGACCCTCCTGCATTGCAAGAGATGGCAAACACCTCTTAGCATATGGATTTCACATCATGTCTAGACAAGGGGCAGGTATACTCTTTGTATTCTAAACAGTACAATTTTTTTCAGAACCTGTTTGAAGCACTGGGTTTTTATCATACCATATAATGTCTAAAACCATTTAGATTAAAGCTTCTAGAAACATGTATATAGCTTGCTTATTGAGAGGATTGCAAATCCAAAAACAATGCCTGTAATAGTTTTTGACTGAGCAGCTGAAAATGTTGCACATTAAGTTTAGGGTGGGTGGGTCAACAACTCAAGTGATATGACCACTTTTTAAATGCTAGGTAGATGGGGGCAGCAATAAGCATCTGTGAGTACAATATGGAATTCACTGGCTATGCCCCTGTGTCGCGAAGCTTTGTTTTCCCCCAGTGCCTTTTTTAGTAATGTTCAAGTCTTTTGTATACCCACAGAGCAAATGCAAAATCCATTTCTATCAATACTTGAGTTGCTCTACAGAATGCTAAAAGCTTAAATGACAAAATGTTAGAGCTTCAGGCTAATGTCACAATTGAAAACATTCATGTTTGCATAATTACTGAGACTTCATATGAAGAGAGCTGCGATAAACCTGGAAATTTTTAACTATTTTTTTTCACAAAACAACATAAGAAGTTTTACTAAATGAAGCTAAAAGTAAAAAAAAGGTGCATTGCACATGCCTTTTTCTGTGAGGTATAAAATGTAAAAGAAAGTGTGTGAAATGGTTTATAATTATGCATTGGAACTGCATAAGAGTTTTAAAAAGTGAATCTGCTATCAATTATAATGCGCTTTGGAGGTTACTGCAGTAGGTCATGTGATAACATTACAAAACTTGATGCCTGGATGGGTAACCATGAGTTCTTGCCTGGGATCACAGCTAATTATCTCCTGTCTAGAGGGGGATTAGTCTTATCCTTATCATCTTAAGGGTGGTGCATCAAAACTTTTTGATAGATCTATATCCTTAAACTTGATATATACCTTTGAAATTATGCATTACTCTACAACAGATAAAAAAGCACTTACTGAATAACGGCTGTTGGATGATCTTTCAAAAACAGGATAGCAAATATGAACCTCTCCCAATTCATCTATGTCTGATGTGCCTTCTTTTACCTCCTTACCGCCTCACGCCATAACTATAGAAGTTACTTCTGCATTTACCTTCTGCCAAAATTGTAACACTTATAACACCAATATTATAGGACCCAGATGAACAGCAAAGAATATTAGCTGATGAAAAAGGAAGCTCAGCTGGCTAGAATGCCATTCATTAGAACCCACCCAAACCCCACTTGTTGCTGTGATTATATTTTTAACTAATGCATTGTAGACATACTGAAAGAATCATTTCAGCAGTCTAACTTGGCACCCTTTGGGAGTCCTTGAGCAGTCTATGAAATAGCGTCATTTGGTAGTCTATTGAAAAAATACTAAGAACTTTGAGGGGAGAGATTCAGAAAGGTTATCATGGTAGGTAAGACCATTATACCATTTGCAGTAACCATTTTCTATTTAGAGACTGCCCTACCACGGTATTATAAGGCAAAGAGGAGTGGCACTGAGGTGGCCTGTCTCTGTGGCCAACCACAAATGATAGCGAGGCATTCTGGGACATGATCTACACTAAGTAGCCACATGCTCCCTCCCAGAAATGCTTGCAGTAAAGTGTTTATGCACCTGAGTGACTCAGGAAAAACACAGGGCTGTATAAATTAATTTGGCTGGCTGTGTTAATGAACACAGCCTAAACTTCACGTTCTCATATTACTTTCAGTGGGTTAAATCATATCTGAGGTAAGAGCTGGGGAGTTTACCAGACAGATGATGGTGGGATGTGTGTGTGTGTGTGTGTGTGTGTGTGTGTGTGTGTGTGTGTGTGTGTGTGTGTGTGTGTGTGTGTGTGTGTGAGCGCTATGGCTTGCTGCCGGAGGTGCTTGCTACAGAAAAGTGCTGATAGTCACTGTCAGTAATCACTGGTGATTCATAGACATGCACATTAGGTGATGACATCTTCACTCATTCTGGCTAACATTTCTAGTTATTGAATTTTTCATCATCACCAAAACAGTCCCTTTTGGCCCATGATGTGATTTTTATCCGAATCGCAGGATAAGTCTTTTTAATTACATTAACAATTCTAATTTTGGGAAGATCATTAAGAAAGTAGCCAGGTCCAAAAGAAAGGACACCTTTTCTGTAAGAGCACAAAAGTAAAAGGATTTGTCTTCCAGTCAAGATCTAAGGCTGAAGATACTCTGTGCAGTTTTCAAATGAACTCTTTAATTTGTTTGCACATTTCATTTTCTGTTGGCCTGTGGAGATAATCATTTATGTATTACAGCTTTACTGTTTAGCAGCCAGTCTGTCTTGAACCAGTTGCAGTGCTTGTTTCTTTTACTCTGAATTGTGCACTTTATTTATAATATATTTATTTTTCAATTAAGTTTTGAATTACACACACTTCTTGGTAGTCTTCAATTTCTGTCCTTTCCAATTAGAATATCAATCAGTGCTTTCTTGTTTAACTGCGCCAGGCATACTTACTTTGGTCATGAAAAACAAAAGCATTATGCTGCCTTGAGGGGACTTCAATGGAAATATTTCTTCAGCTGTTTATTCTGAGACTTTCTCCTGATTAAAAGTATATTTGCTGCTTGCAGGCAGTAAGACAGTTAAGTTTCCATTGCATTTCTCCTAGGACACTGTCTTGAGGGCTATGCTATGTGTGTTGTTGGCACCCTCGAGCAGCTATTTTGCAAGTAATGATTGTGCTATTGATGACTGCCAGTTATTGTTTGGTTGTGTTGTTTTGTTTAGAAACAGCATATGCTTCCTTGAAGATAATTTATTTTAACGGCCTAAGTACATACTTGTCCTCTGAGTAGTTATTATATATTGCTTTAAAAGTTTGTTAGACTAGACATTAATTATTTCTGACTGTAGAGTCCGTATAATGTATGGTTCCTGTTTATCTTTTATAACAAAATTAAATGACACTGCAGACCTGTCCACCACATATGCTTCTAATGACACACTGCAACAATGATAATAACTGGTCCACAGTATCCTGGCGAAATTCCTTAATTAATTGTCATAGCATGTTGGGAGAGCAGTACGTTTCTGCCAGAGATACTGAATGGAGCCTATAGTGTCGCATTAGAGTGAACATACAAATGTTTCTTTTACCACTTATTATGAATAAGGCGTCTTCTCTGTTTCTGCAATGGGCATGTTTAAGAATCAGGTTCACAAGTTAGCAAAAAGGTTTTAAATTTTATTGTGCAACAAATGGTATTAACTATCCTTTTATTATTACAATTTATCATTTGTTACCTGCATACAGAGCAATGTGCAGAAATCTATATCACTGTAGCTCCAGCTGAAGCAAAGTTACATTGCCCATCTTTTTCACTAAAGTACTCCATGCATATGTCATTTGTGATGCAGGTACAAAAATGTGCTGCCATAGATAAAGACCAGCATTCATGTCTTACAGTCTGAAATTGATAACAGAAATAGTTTTGCAACAGTCAAAAGCAGAGATAACTGGTAATTTCAAAGCAAGGTGAAGCCAGTGTGACTATGAGGAAATGTAAGCGTCAGGAACAAGCTTAACTATATTACTGCGGGCAATGCAATTCTTGTCTATGGTAGTGGTTGGAAAATAAAATTAAGTATATTCCACTGTGTCATGTTTCTTGCATTTGGTCAGGTCAAAACATTCCTTCTGTCCCAATATCATTATAGCTAATTGGAGGCAAGATTAAGGGAAGTTGTTGCCAGTATGTATTACTGTTGGATATCACTACAACTTTTGTCTGTCAAACATGTCAGTGTCACCAGTACATTTGCACTAAGTGCAAAAAAGAATCTGTTGCTCAGATGTCTTTTTTGGCAGCAGGAAAAATAATCACTAGTATTTGTATATTGCCACTTGTTTATCTAATAATATAACTATGTTCACATTTGACCTCATCATGGTATAACTCTACCCCATTCAAGTCAGCCCCATCTTACTTTGTTTTTGCCTGTAGCCCTTTCAGCTGCCCCTGCATTCAGAAAACTAAGACCAGTGAGTCACTTCTACTTTTATATCTGCTGAGCAACCTTGCCCCATTGTTAAGGTTCTGGTACAAAATTGTTATAAATCAAAATGGATCACTTTGTTTTGTAAACCACCTGCATACAAGCAGAGCTGCCTACCTTTTTTTCCAGGCTTATAACTTATTTTTATGCCAAGTCCCTTCATAGAGTAGGGCACTCCCTGCAGCAGTAAGTAATGACAAGACCTACTGTATTAGAGATCACCATTTCTTTGCTATTCACTCTTCTTGTATGATTTCTAGAGTATGCTAATAACACCAAGGAACTGGATTTCATTGTAGTTACACAAACTTTTGTTAAATTTAACTTTCTGTGTTATGTTTTAAATCTGTATCATATCTCTCATCCTACACTAAATGTATGCACATTGTGTATGCTACTAAATTCTATACTTTAAAAGTGTGTATGATTCACATTTGTATAATATTTTTACAATACCTCACTCTCACATAATATCTGTATTATATTACATGCTGTTCCATTTTTTCACAACAGACGAAAAAGGTCCTTTGACTATTCCACATACACGTATTAAATAAAGATCCTGAGTCTGACGCTTGTTAGTTTAATATAGTTATACCTTGGATAGATTTTATATGCCACAATAGCAGATTTCTCAACTGTAAATTCATTGAGAGAAACTCTCCATTGTGATAACTCTGTTATTTTGGACCATCTCTGTTTTTTCCTTTCTGCAGTCCAGCATGTGATTTCCAAGTTATGCTGTGAAATTGTAGTAAGAATAGAAAAGAAATGCAACTTCCATCGGTATATCATGCAATCTGATGTGACACTTGTACTTAAATGTGGTGTAAAACCACAATTTATCAAGACTATAACACACCGCAATCAGATTGTGCAGGATCTTCACTGTGTTTTCAGAAAACTAAACTCAGAATTTCCAAAACATATCTCTTCACAGCAGATGCTGTTAATGAGAGTTGCCCTTTTTGAAATCCTTAAAAAACATAGCTAATTTATCCAAAAAAGTGCTTTTGCAGTCATTAAAGAAAAACAATTCATATAAGAATAAATGGGTTAAACAGTTTTTTTTTCCATGGCATTCTATTAAATATTAGCTCCATCTTCCACAATATACTGACCAATCATAAAGGTCGCTCTAAAATATTATAAAAGATACTCTTATGAATCTGCATTACAGTATATGTGCATAAACACCTCATGCACATGGATTTATTTATTCCATGTGTGTGTGTGTGTGTGTGTGTGTGTGTGTGTGTGTGTGTGTGTGTGTGTGTGTGTGTGTGTGTGTGTGTGTGTGTGTGTGCTCAATGCTCAGTCTGTGAAAATTGAATTCAGAGACTTTAGAGGGATCATAAACCTTCCTTCCAAACCATTTGCCAGTACTAGTCTTAAAATACTCCAGTGTGTCAGCCTTTCCGTATACACAAGGGCAATTCCAGCTCTAGTATGAAATGCCTTCTACCCTGTTACAGTCATGGTGATCAAGACAACCATGTGCTCCAAGTTGTTTCTAGTCCCCAAGGATGGCTTTCAGAACTCAATGCCCCCAGTGATTGTCATACCTATGTCGTTTTTACATTTGTATATTACATTAAGGTCATCCGTACCAAGTCTGTAGTTAACTGAAAATAAACATAGTCTGTCCAGCCTGATCCTGTGACACAAAGATCTAAGAGTGTGTGTGTGTGTGTGTGTGTGTGTGTGTGTGTGTGTGTGTGTGTGTGTGTGTGTGTGTGTGTGTGTGTGCGCGCGCATGTGGTTGCATGCTTGTGTATGAATCAAGTTCCACACAGAAAAATGTTTAGAAAGCTATTTTCAATCAGACAAGTCATTTTTCTAAGTAGTTAATGTTTGATGAAACCATTTTAAAACAAAAAAGATGAGTAAAACAAAATTGTTTGCTGCACTTCTCCTTTTGATGACACAAACCATATAATATTCAACTGCTAATTAGCTATAACCACCCTGATGTTTCCATTAAAGTAATAGTAGAGTTTAACCATTTAATATTTTAGAAAGTCTATTCTACAACCTGGAGTCTGTCTTGGCTGATGCAGAGTGATGACAAATGTCATGCTTATTAAGAGGTGGCAGTGTTGGAAATAATGCACATTGCAGTATTTTTATTGCTATATGAATGAATTCAGATCCATCTATCAAATACATCGTAGACTATATCCTTCAAAAGCAGATTCACATAAACAGCATCTCAAATACTGAACAAAACAATAATAGGGCTACAACAGCAAAACAACTCTGTAGAACCTAAAATTACGTATCGCCCACATAAAACTAAAATATAGAGAAAAAACAAAAGAACAGAAATAAGAACCATCTGCATGAGATGTTTACATTACTCTGAGACTTCTTTCCACAATTTTCCGTACTATATTGTTCCAGCTGAGACAGAAAAAGATTATACTAACCAAAACCACAAAATCTTCAGATGAATATAGTCAAACTAACTTCACACGTGCAGTTTTAAGCTGTTATGCTTTTCTATTGTAAACTTTTGCATGAAAACAAGCATCCCTGTGTCTTACAATGTCAGTATTTAAGAAGATAAAAAGACTCAGCGGTCTTACAAAAATGACTTTCTGACAAATGTGTTTCAGCTATCTTAAACAGAATCAAATTATATGATTCATGCCATAGACCTGAATATCAAACAATTCCAACGTATGAAAAAAAGGTACGGGAACACATCCTATTTGAACCCCTATCAAAATGGAAGAAAAACGGTGAAATCTGAACTAACATAAAAGAACGCATGATAGAAAAAAAATGTGTGTGTGTCTATGTGTGTTTGTATAAATAGATGGATCTGCTTTACAAGTTTAAAGTTTCAAAGCTTCGAACAGCAAATGGTCGAGACCGTAAGATCAAAGTTTTGAAACTTCAAAATTGTAATAAAAATAAAAAAAAAACATTATTTTGCATTTTTGCAGCTTCTGCTAAATAAATACACCAAGTCCGAGATCGCACTACAGTGAGGAAAATGGTCAATTTCCCATTCCGCTTTGTAGAGCGATCTCCATTCAAAACGTTCAAAGTTTCAAAACTTTGATCTTATGCTCTCGACCATTTGCAGTTTCAAGTTATGAAACCTCTAGCTTGTGAAGGGAATCCATATATATATATATATATTCCTAAATTCCTAAAATACATAAGGACCAGTTTAATCCTCCTTTTAGACACATAGTGTCGAACAAGAAAACTAAGACAGAAGGTATAGCAGAATTTATTGATTTTGTATTAAACCCTTTAGTACAAGTTTCACCCTATTTTCTAAGGGATTCATGGGATTTCCTTAATCTCCTTTTTCTCAACCCTCCTACTGATGAACATACTATTTTAGTTACTTTAGATATTGAATCATTGTATTCTAACATTCCTCATGATATAGGCATAGAATACTTAAGAAATTATTTATCAAAATTTACCTTCTCACAGGAAAAAATTAACATGATTTGCTCCCTAACTTCTCTAGTATTAACTAACAATTTTTTTCACTTTCATGGTAAGATTTTTCATCAAACTAAAGGTGTAGCTATGGGGGCTAAACTAGCTCCTGCCTTTGCAAATTTAGTTTTAGCCTGGTGGGAATGTAACTTTCTAGTATATTTACCTGGTTTTAATAATATTCTTCTGTACCGACGTTACATTGATGACCTCTTTTTTGTATGGAAGGGATGTGAGTCTGATTTGTTTACATTTATTAATTCCTTATCTGATAGTATTCCATTTCTAAAGTTTAAGATTTCAGCTTTTGGGAAGCAAGTTAACTTTTTAGATGTACTTATTTCCATTGATACAAATTCTTTAACTTGGAACTCTACTATATTTAGGAAAAAGACATTCAGAAATAATTATTTACATTTCTGCAGTATGCATCCTCTATTTATGAAAGTTAATATGGCCAGAGGTCAGTACATCAGATTGTCTAGGATTATTTCTGATGATAATGTTTTTCTACATGAATGTGATGTATTTAGTTCCTTTCTTATAGAGAGAGGTTACCCTACTGATTTACTGAATTCTATTGTTAAAGATGTAGTCTTTTTAAGGCACACTAATTATCCTCCTATTCTTTTAAAGGGCTTCTCTCCGAAGAAAAATACAACCAATAGTATGAATGAAATACAGACTACTCCCCTTGTGACCAATGAGTGTAGTAACACTATAAATGATATAACCAATACTATGTTTGAATCACGGACTACTCCCTTGTCTTGCACCTATCAGGCAGTTTCTCAAATACATAATTCAGGACACTCTCTTTCTACACATAACTCTATAGATAGATTCACTAGTTTCCCAGTTCCTATTTGCAGGGACTCTATAGCTATTAAGAAAGTGTTTTATAATAACTGGGATATTCTTACCTCCAGCCAGGAGGTTGACAACAAATTAGGGCTAGGTCCTGTTTTTACACATAAAAAATTAAATCTTTACGTTCTCTATTTGAAAATAGAGACACTCAATTTATTGTTTCACCCCCTGTCATTCACAGTAATAAAGGGATGTTTACTTGTGGTAAAATCGTTGCCTGTAAGAATATTCTTACAGGTGCCTCATATACTTTTAAACATAATAATTTTAAAATACATTATACTACATATTTTGACTGCAATTCAGACAATGTTGTTTATGCAGCTATCTGCATTGTGTTCAGCATTTTATATTGGTAAAACAATACGCAAGCTGTCTACAAGAATCAAGGAGCATTGTGCGGCTATAAGAAAATGTGATTTTAGTAATGCCCTAGCTAAACACAGTCATATATGTCCTTTGTCTACAGGATTCAAATTCATTGTGCTTGATTATGTTCATATGTTTTTTGGGGATAGAAATACTTTATTGGAGGTTAAAGAATTAAGATGGCAACTAAGGTTAAAAGCTAATGCCCCACCTGGTCTAAATGAAAGCTTAAACATTAAATGTTTTTTGAAATGGCACAACTAACTACACTTTTACTAGTGGTAGGCTTTGTTTACTTTTGAACAGGGTTCTAAATACATTATACATAATTCAGTTAGTGGAATGTCTTGCTTCAACAGGATTCTTATTACATAATTCATGAGTTATATTTCCTAATTGGTCTACAGTATGACTTGTCATTTCACCATTACTTTGGTTATATATACAGGATTGTATTGTAATTGTATGTTATTCTGAAGAAGTCCAACATATTAAATTGGATGAAAGTGCTAATTACTGGCTCTCAGTGTGTTTTTTCGACATTGCTATTGGATAATTCTGATTTTTACGAAGTTTTTTGGATATAGTTTCAGTTCTTCGTTGAATTTTAAAGAGTTTTTTCAGTGTATATATATATATATATATATATGTGTGTGTGTGTGTGTGTATGCGTGTGTATATAAATATATATGTATATTTATTATGTATATATATATATATATATATATATATATATATATATATATATATATATACACACACACACACACATATATATCTTTACCTAGTCCATAACCACCCCAATATATGCTATAAAACTGATTCCTACAACAGACTGAAAATAGCAACAACATTTACACTGTGAACTTTCAATAGGCACTTATTTCAAAGGCTATGACGTCTGAGTCATAAACTGCATTTATATACTTCAATAATCTCATGTTCCGCACTCACAATTGCAGAAATGCCACCTCTGAGAAGCTGCTGGCAATTTTGGTAGCAAAGCATAAATGTTTGGAGTATGAAGGTGCAGAGACATTAGATAATGTTGGAAGACTTGTGCATCACTCTTTTAGACATCTTTGACATGTTGTATAACTCTGCAAGAGATATAGTATTCCAATAGTTCTGTAGTTGTGCTTGAAGGTATACTACAAACCCTCTTAGCAAAGAGACTACAAGTCAGAGTTCACATTTCAGTTTCAGTCATTATTCTGTTGAGTTACATAATTGCTTATTGGTGAATGCAATGGTGCTATCTGATGAAACATTCATGGAGTAGCATTGCCTGTGTTTTGCTTCTAATGCTTACCTACATAGTTTGTTTACATGTATTAGTACCTGAGTAATAGTCTGTAGGTAATCCATTAGATTAAAAAGTGTGCCAATGTGGTTATCCATGGTTCACTGACTTTGTGCCATTACTTACGAATACAAAATGTCTTACAACAAGTTTGATAGCTAGGGATACTGAGCTTTTTAACATGCTGACTCCAACAATGAAGACTCAGGTAAGGTGCTTGGGCAGGTTACCTGTAAGCTAGAAACAGGGTTGTAAGGCATGGTCAGACTCCTAAATTAACCCAACAACACTGTACTATGCTGAACAAATGCAGTTCCCTAACAAGTTAAACATGTGCCTCATTAACATCACAATCATTTGGTTTATACTAGGCCTCAGATGCCATACCTACGTTACAAGTTTTCTCACGCAGTTCATTTCTCCATAAATCAAATTTACTGGATAAACATCTAGCATTCATTGTCTGGAATCTAATAGTTTTCCTGTACTAAAAGTTCTTTCTGGAGAAATGGATTGTTATTGATGAAAAAATAATAAAACTCAAAAACGAATTCCAAGGAGCCTGAAATCAGCTAATGTCAAATGTACAACATCAGAGGAGAGAGCAAAACTAATGCTATCAGTCTCACTGCAGTTTAAGAAGATCCATGTCTTAATACAGCAAATCTTATGCATATATCAGTTAATCTTGTGAATGTTTTTCTTATGCCATCTGTTCTTTGTTTGTATGATAGGTGAAAAATTAGGTTGAAACCCCTCTCAAATTAACACCGCAACAAGATGACTCGCGGAATTTTTATCCAGTCACCTGTCTTACCATCATTTGTTCTTGTATGATCATCATGTTACTTTATTTGGTTGGACATATATGTAACAAAATCCTCTCAAATATTCAGAATTTTAGAAGTGGATATGCATATAACAACACATTTAGCATTCTTTCCAAAGCAAAATGTGGCATCAACACCCCAGATTATAGAATCACTTCAAGTTGGAAACAATTGAGTTCTGTTTGTCAGATTATTGGAAATCTGTAGGTTCACAGTTCAGAGTGTTATTTAGCTTTACTGCAACCCACTGCATTTCAAAATAAAGTTTTTTATCTACATAATATTTAACAGTTTTCCTACTTTTTGTTTTGGCATAATAATGGCTAGTGACCCCTCTGTAGTTATTTTGCAGATACTTGTCGGTAAGCCTTCTTCTAATATTCTGTACAGTGATCTCATCCTCTGAATCACACTTAATACCCCCTTGAGTAGTGAGATGTATTAAATTAGAAAGAAGGAATGCTGGTGCAGTCTGTTAATAGTCATGACCCACTCCATTCTTACATAACTTTATTCATTTATTATTAGTGTTAAACTCCGCCCTTACTTTTTAACAATTTCCACTAACTTCACTTAGAGTCTGTTTGTTGTTGTCCCCAAAATAGATGAACCTACTGTTCAAGGTCACCTGCTGCCAATTCAAATAGTGTTACAACGACACATTAGGAAAAACTGAACTGTTGTAAAATGAATTTCCTGACTAGTACTTACTGTTCTCGCTTTCTCCCTGGATGTCCTGAGATGAAAGAAAACCTCCATGTGCCAATCCTGCATAAAGTCTCAAAGGAAAGCAGATTTTTTTTTTTTTTTTAATGAGGAAACACTTTTTCCTCATGAACTCTTTTTTTCCCCATGCTAGATGGAAGATCATTCACTTATGCACATTGAAAGCGCAAACCATTATATAAAACTCTTTGTTTCTGAGATATATATATATATATATATATATATAGGTTCATAGGTATGTACTAGGCTAATGGCCCTGGAGCCTTTACAAGCCTAGCCCATAGGGTTACCCTGACATTGTGTCACACAACTTTAGTTCCTAGTGCCTCTGTTGAGTAGAGCCACTGGAGTGATCCCTGGGGTGAATTTTCTATTTCTCATCAAGATTTCTCTTGAAGAGGGCCAGTGAGGTGCTCTGTTTGACATGTATGGGAAGTCTATTCCATAGCATGGGCAGTCTCTGGGTTATGAACCTGTCCGTCCAGCATATTCTGTTGAATGTGGTAGTGAGGTTGAGGTCTCTGGAGTGTGTGGTGTGGACAGACTGTGATTTCTTTAGATGTAGCACTTCTAACAGAGCTAGGTCAGACATGGCTTTGTAAGTCAAGAGATTGCCTCTAAGTAGGCGATATAAAACAGAGAATAGTTGGAGTTTTTTGAGTCTGTCCATATAGGACAAGTGTTTAAGGCCTAGGATCCTCTTTGTGAGGTACTTTTGCAGCCTCTCCAGTTGTTGCAGGTGTCTAGTGAGGTACATGCTGAATGGGGCATTGTACTTGATGATTGGCCTAATGAGGGAAGAGTAGAGGGAGACAATGACCTCTTTCTTCCTGGATGCAAAACCCTTAATAATGAGATGTGACACATAGAAGGACTTTCTGACCACAATGGCAACGTGGTGGTCAAAAGAGAGGTTGCTGTCAACCTGTGTTCCCAGATCTCTTATAACACCTTCTGTGTTCAGTGGACTACCATCAATGTGGTAATTCAAGGGAACCAGGTTTTTCACAAAGGGGATGAAGACACATTTTTTGGCATAGAGCTTAAGGCTGTGGTTCTGACACCTGTCGTTGGTCTCATTGAGGCCTTTCTGTAGGATGTCACCATCACTTGGGGAGTTAATAATAGCTTCCAACTTGCAATAATCTGCAAACTTTGTCAGCCAGAGTCCCTTGGTGTTGGCCTGGACTTCAGAGAAGTGGATACCAAACAGAAGAGGACCCAGGACCGAATCCTGTGGGACTCCACTTGTGACTGGTCGGTAGTCTGACTTGGAGTCAGCTACTTTCACATTGTGGGTTCTGTCTGTGAGCCAGTTTGCAACCCACCTAGTGATATAAGGGTTGATGCCTAGCTTAGTAAGTTTTTCTATGATTCCTGAATGGGGAATGGTATCAAAGGCCTTGGCCAGATCATGGTAGGCTGTATGAACCACCTTACCTTCATCCACAGCTCTGATGACTGACTCAAAGAAGTCAACCAAGTTGAGCAGGCATGATCTACCCTTCACAAAACCAAACTGTGTAGGATCCAGAGTTTGGAGATTCCCTATATCCTTGTTTATTCAGTCCATGATGATGCATTCCATAGCTTTACATATCAGACTCAACAGGCTAATGGGGCGATAGTTCCCTGAGTCTGTAGTCACTCCTTCTTGGTGGAGAGGGATGGCTGTAGCAGTGCGCCATTCACTGGGGACAAAGCCTGAGGTGAGGCTGTGATTGAACAGGGCACACAGGTGAGGTGCCAGTTCGCTTTGCAGTTCATGTAGAACACAGCCAGAGATACTATCAGATCCCATAAAAGCTGTATTCTTGGCCTTGGACAGTGCTGTTTTAACCTGTGCAGCAGTAATACTGGATGTAAAAAAGTCCACTGGGTTCCTGGCAATCTACTGGTATTGTGATAGGTCCTTTGGGGGGGAGGGGTAAAGTTAGCACTGAATCTGTTCGCCAGTATATTTGCAATATCTGTTGGCTCGGTATAGGAGATACCATTGTGCAGTAGCTCAGAGCAAATCTGGGTATTGCCATGGAGATTCTTTACACAACTATAGAAGGCCTTGTGGTTGTCTTTACTATCTGCTACAATTCTGTTTTCAAGAATAGCTGTAGAGGATTTGATGAGGGATCTCAACCTTTTGCAGAGGCTGATAAGTGAGTCTTTCCAGTCTTGGGACTTCACCTTATTCCACATCAGTTTCTTCCTTCTGTTGTAGAGTTTGTTTATGGCAGGGGACCACCAGATTGGCTTCCTTTTTTTTTTTTTGAGGAGAGTGTCTTAGTTCTATTGGGTATGGCGAGATCCATGCATTTGTGTAGGTGTTTTTACAGTGCATTGGTGGATGATATGGCGGTCATGCAACTATTCTCTATTTGCATGGGTGCTGTGAAGTTAGCCACCTCTGTTTTTAGGAGCCCAAAGTTAGCTTTGGAGAAGTTTTTCATGGTGGTTAACTTTGTTGGGGGGAAGGGGGAGGCGGGATGTGGACTTCCAAGGTGATTAGCTTGTGATCAGATCAAACCAGGGAGGAGTTGACTACTGGTGTGGAGCAATGGTCGCCCGTGTTAGTAATGATCAGGTCAAGGATGTTGCTACCTCTAGTGGGGGTAAGAACGAGTTGGTCCAGGGCATTGGAATTAATGATTTCCAGAAAGAATTGGCAAGTGTATTGGTACATGTGTAGTTTTCCCAGTTAATGGAGGGGTAGTTGAAGTCGCCAGTGTGAGAGTGTTAGGTTGGACACTAATATTCTCCAGGGTGCTTAGGAATGTGGAGTGTGAATCTTGGGACATGGCTGGGGACCTATACCAGGCTACGAACTGAATCGCTGTCTTTCCCAATGTTAGCTGCACCTGAAGTATCTCAGATCCGTTATGTTGGGCTATCAGTCTGGAGGTGTGCGCATCCTTTATGAATATGGAGGCACCACCGCCTTTGGAGCTTGGTCCAAGTTCTGGGGCCAAAAGGTGTGGAATGAGTTGTAGCCTGGTAGTACAGGGGTGCTTTCTGCTGCCTTAAACCAGGTCTCTGTTACAGCACAAATGTCGATGTTCTCCATTTTAAGGAGCACTTCGAGTGAGTGCATTTTGAGATTTAGACTTCTAGCATTGAGGAGCATGACCCTCAAATTGCATTTGTTTGTAGCTGTTATGGTGGTAATTTGGTTTTTGGACCACTGCCTAAAAATGGCACTATAGGGGTGGCAAGAGCCTTTGCCAGTATCTGGAACCCCAGGGGTGACAGATGATGGCCATCTCTGGCAAAGCATCGAGGTCTGTCAATCATGTCATCTCAGACAGATACTGAATCCACTTAGAATGACACCAGAAACTTAACCACTTGTTGAAATCAATAATTTTCTGCTTGTACTGTGGTATCATTCTGGGTGATGGTAGAATGCTGCTCAGGGCTAGGGTCATACCAGCCTGGGCTACATAATCCGAGAGCTCCTCCATGTCTCTTTTCATGTAGTCCAGGGAGGTAAGTCTCAGGTCATTCACACCCACATGCACAATGACAGAGTCATGTTTGTACCTGTTGTTGAGAGACCTGAGTGCATGCGTTATGTGGTGGATCCTGGCACCTGACAGGCAGCTTTTGCTTTCTCCTTATTCAACCTAGTGAGTGGGACATCAGTGTGCCTCACTATTGAGTCACCTAAGACTAGTGTGTTGGGCATGCTGTTGTGCCTCAGGGGCTTTGGTTGAGTGGCACACTGTTTAGGAGAGTTATGTGTCTCGTGATTAGTGTTGTGTTGTGGTGGTCAAGTGCGTTTGTGCCTTGGAGGTCTCTACTGTTCGGTTAAATTTTTATTGAGAGCCTCTGCAAAGGTGGGTGTGCGGTTTGTGTTTTTATGTGAAGGCAATGCTGGTTTGTGTTCTGGAGGGCTATGTGTTCCATGTGGTTTGGTGCAAGTGTTGACCTTCTCCTCTTGACCAGCTATTCCGGTCTTCGCTAGAGAGTGTGTGGCTTCCAATTTGGATATATAAGTGCATCTCTCACAAGTCTGAGTGTTGGGGGTTAAGAGGAGAGGGTTATCAGTGTACATGGGGCAGTTGCTACATTGCCTCGGGATGCCCAAGTTCACCAGGTTAATAGGGGAAAGTACAGGGAACTGACCTTTAGACATGCCTGGAGGGGTGGGCATTAATAAGTACTGGAGCTGTTTCCTTATAGAACTTTTAGTGCTGGTAGCACTTTTGTGTACTACAATAATACTACAATAATTGCTACAAGAAGTCTGGTAAAGTGCTAAACTAACAAGCTAGTAAAAGTGCAGGAGAGGAGAGAACTAGCTGAACTAAGGGAAAAATTAAGAACAGATGTTGGCACTGCTCAGAAGCTTACAAACAGTCCTGGATACAGCAAATTTGTATCTGGACTTGACTAGTTACAGGAAAGGTGGAAAACAAGCGCAAATGTGGGCTTTTAAACCAGGAAGTTGAAAAAGATGGAAAAAACTGCCCAAACGGCCAATAAGCTACAGTTTCTGGGCCAGGAACCACTCCTCTTGTGATAGATAGGCTACCTATTACTTACGACTCCCACTGGCAAGCTATAAGGCTTCCCTCCAACACTAAAAGGCTTGGGGGCTCAGAAGCTTACACACAGTCCTGGATACAGCAAATCTGTACCTGGACTAGGCTAGTTACAGGAAAGGTGGGAAACAAGTGCAAACCAGTCTTTTAAACCAGAAATTTGAAAGAGATGGAAGAGTACCCAAACGGCCAATAAACTACAATTTCTGGGCCAGAAACAACTCCTCTTGTGGTAGATAGGCTACCTAGTGCTTACCACTCCCACTGTTAACAGTCCTGGATACAGCAAATCTGTAGCTGGTCTAGACTAGTTATAGGAAAGGCGGGAAACAAGTGCAAATGCGGGCTTTTAAACCAGAATGTTGAAAGATATGGAAAAACTGCCCAAATGGTCAATAAACTACAATTTCTGGGCCAAAAACCACTCCTCTTGTGGTAGATAGGCTACCTAGTACTTACCACTCCCACTGATAAGCTAGAAGGCTTCCTTCTGACACAGAAAGGCTTTGGGGGCTCAGTAGCTGACACACACTCACACACACACACACACACACACACACATATATATATATATATATATATATATATATATATATATATATAAACAGTCTTTATAATGCAGCAGAATTTTGTTTTCTAACAAATCATTTCAAGTAAGTAAAGTAAATTCCATAATTTTAGAAAAATGGTATACCTCAGTTTTTAAAAATGCTTACTGGTGATTTAATTCCAATATACATTTTAAAATGTAATATTTTGACTAAACTTAAAATCCTGTAGTAGAAACTAAAAAAAAAAAACTTAAGATTCCATTACAGAATAATTAATGGCTAGTCATGTATTAACAAACATTTTTTCTTTGTCTAATACAGCCTTATAAATAATCATATACTCAAATTTTCAGTAGTGTAGTTTAAAATTCGAGAAAGCTGGGGCTGATTCCACTTTCACACAGTAATTTGTGGGAGTGTAATAGTATGATTTTATAGCCATAGTTAAAATCCAATACATATTGTCTGAAGCAGCTTTGCAGATAAACCCTAGTCAACAAAACAGGAACATTTTCCAGTGAATCAGTTTAGCTCACACCCGAATAGTCAGTTTATGCAGGAAAAGCCACATTGCTTTTTACTTCTTTGTTAAAATCCTCAAGATGATTCATGGTCCCATTCTAGGTCCTTGAAAAAAATGACATTTTTCCCTCAATGTTTTTATGAATGCTGGTATGGCTGTAAATTGCATGACTGTCCACATTTCTGAATCCAGTAAGTAGATTTTCTGTCTTTTAAAGGAACTTTCACAATGTATAATTTTAATTTCAGGCTAACTGTTTAGACCAAGGCCTGTTAAAAAACTAAAGTGGCAAGGATCTTCAAGAAGGCTCTACCAGTATACCAGCAGCATTCCCCCAGCATCTCTTGATGAGAACAGTAATCCTGTAAAGAATGACCACCACCTAGTCATATGATTAGACATTTGTTTGATAGTCATCCTGGTCTTACCTTGCAGAATCAGCTTTTATCACTGTGCTCCTTCCAGATCGTTCTACCTTCTTCAACACAACGATAAGTTTCCACTCCCCATTTTTCATAGCTTAAAAAGAAACAAAAATCTTTTCAGGAAATGATTCTGATGATGTTGGCTAAAGCACATTCTTTCTATATGGATATTCTAATAACCTTTAGCTACTCCTTTGCTATGTCCAGTCCTTCCCTAACTTAGCAGTATATGTTTTATACCTGTGTGGTTTTACATCTCCTTTCTTGACCTTTGAAGAGGTACATTATCTGCATGACTGTCTTGGGTACCTTTAGACGTACTTACCTCTCAGAAGCAAACCTACTAGTGCACTTTATTCTTCCCCTTTTAGTTTTTTTTTTTTTTATTATGGCTTGAGAGCTTTTTGCCTGGACTTGTTCTAGATATCAGTTTGGAGGCTTGAATGTTCTCTTTTACATTCAGGTGTTCTGTCTTGTTGCGCAGCTCATCTTCTCCACTTCTACTTCACTTTCTGCGTCCATCCCTTCACTTTCTGCATCCATCCCTCTAGTGATTGCTTTATCTTGGGCATTTCTTCATCTGTGCAGTTTGACACATGATTTGTCTAGATAGTCTGTCCATCACAATGTAACATAGTACTTTGGTGGACCTTAAAGCAGATATGTCCATAATATTTTGTTTTACTTAATGTGTTGCATTTAATCCTTATAAATGATCATGAATTATAAATATAAAACACTCTAGCTTACATGTATTTTTCCCCAGAGCTGACTAGGAAATGAATAATAGCTGTTTAACCTTCCCATTACAGATATCTGGTATTAACAAATACAGTCATGTAAAATGATCTCCCTACATGTGATCACCATAAATCATTGGTCACAAATGATTTAGTCCCATTTTTCTGATTTTTATTTTCCCTAACTGTATTTCTTACAATAACACATGATCTGCAAGACTAAAGTTTGCACATCTTGCTTTGTTTAACCTTGCATTGATGTTTCTTCTTTGCCTGTAGTTACACAACCTTTGATATAGTGTATCTAAGTAAAACTGTGAGGAAATCAAGTCCACTACGTGGAAGTACAAAAACTTACAGTATGTTATGTGCACTTGGGCAGCTCAGCTTTCTTTCTGTTAGGATCAATGTGTTATCAGAGATCCTTCTTAAAATAAACCTGCAAAGCAGATGGATTAGCTAAACAAAAAAGTAATATTCTGATTGGAAACACAGTTCACATTGAATTGCATTTTTCTGACAACAGATCATCAAATTCGGATGGAGCACTGGTGCAGCGGTTTGCGTTGTTGCCTCACAGCCAGATGTTCTCTGGTTCAATTCTTAGCTGGGGTGCCTTCTGTGCTGAGCCTGCATGTCCTCCCTGCATTCGTGTGGGTTTCCTCCAGGTGCTCCGGTTACATCCCACATTACAAAGGCATGCGTCTGGAGTGTTTCTCCCCAGGCCTGCACTGAAAATTGGCTCAGTCCAAGTTGGACTTTCCTGGTAAACAAATGTTAAATAAATACAATTCATGGTTGAATGTAATATACAGATATCTGTAGCAATGCACAGAGTTGAACAAGTCCACTGCAGACCTGAGGTCTGTTTTGAGGATATTGCCTACTTTTGAGGGTACTCAGAACAGTATTAGAAATCTGTCTGCAACACACTCACAAGGAGTCAAAGTCCACAGGTTTTAGGACTTTTCTTCCCCACTGCCGCAGTTTTGTGTTCATATAAGTTACATTTGACTGATCAGGACAACATATATTACATTTTGGCTGCCTTCTTACAATGCCTTTAAGGTTATACATGCTCACAGTAGTGATAAAACATTGTGCTACAGTACTAATTGTGCTGGTGATTTAGGACCTACAAAATAGTGTCTTACACAACTCATTTCATAACATTCATGTGAGGAGATGCCATTATGCTGGGGATACCTCCATATGCCACACTAGCCCTGCATGCACTAGTCAGACAAATGATTTCACTGACTGATGTCCCACTGACATTAATGCATGCTCAGAATGTTTCCTCGTCTTGCAGAATGAATATCAGTTATAGGATGAGACATATCGGTAAGACACTATCCCACTACTAAAATGAAATTTTTCCTTTTAATTTCTTCTGACAGATAGCTCTTAAAAAATTCCAGTCAGCTAGATAAGTTTCACTAATTTAAGAGTCATTTATCATAGTCCTCCTTTGTAGTCTGTGTCATCAGTTGGCTTTGGCATAACAACCCAAAAAGGCTGAGAGGCCTTATCACTAGGGCTCGACTCTATTGGTAAATTACGGTTGCATGATACATTTCTGAGGGCTGTATATGCAAGGCCCAGACCTGTAATTTATGAATCCTCTGATAACTGGAAATTTACAAAACTGAGTCTGTAATGGCAAACTTTATTACAAAATGTGTCTTGACTGCTCTCAGTGATTTTTATGGTAGGTTACAATAATAGTATTTTGAATTCTGCAGCTTTGTTTTAGTGGACTATATTTGAACCAAATGTCCAGTTCATGGGAGACTTTAACTACCCTTTCTGGACTTCATTAACATGAATATCCTAGACCAGGGAGGGTATACACCCACCAGAGGTTCAGAGGTGCAAACATATTGGACCTGGTACTCACCAAAATGGGAGAGTGTTACAACCCCCCCCGCCCCCGTGTCATGTCCTAATTGGTGAGGTTGAACCACAAAGTTATCTCCTTCTAAATAAAAATCAACTCGGTAACCCCAGCAAACAGTTAGGCACTCTTCCAAAGCAAACTATATCCTATTAAGTGATACCTGTCTTTCGGCTTTTCCTGGTTAGGGGTCACCACAGCGGAACTCCGGTCCACTAATGATTGGCAGTAGATTTTTACGTGCTGACTTGCCAGGCCTAACGCACAACCTTTAGCGAAGGAACGCCCATTCATGCATGTCGACACACAGAAGACACTCTAACTGAGAATCAAACATGCAACGTCTAACTGCAAGGCGACAATGCTACCGCAGCACCACCACCACATAATTTGTCAAAATTCAGTGCCCCTCCCAATCCTGAGTTCACACAGACCCTGTACAACCATGTAAATGGTTGTATAGAGGCTATTGTACCTACTAGAAGTAAGCAAAAAAGAAACTCTAAAAACAAACCACACTGGTAAAATCCTAACCCTAACTTGGTACCTAACTAAAGTAAAAAAGACACAGCTAAAATCAGGAAGAGCAAGTCCATTAATGAGAACAGCTCTCTAATTAAACTAAACAGTTTGATCAAGGTACACAGCTTGTTCATGGACAAAGCTGCCACCCCGTGCACATCATGGAAGCACTTCCTTATGGTGAGATGATCAGAATGTCTAGGTTGTGCAATAATGCATATGATTTTAAACAGGAATTAGGTAGAACTGTTGACATGTTTATTAAGAGAGGTAATAGTAAGACTCTTATTGAGAAAAGCTGCAATAAATTTTATAATAATTCTAAAAAAGGAAATTATAATGCAAATAAACAGTTATTGGGTACCTGTAGAATGACTGATAGAGAATATAAAGACACTATTTATTTTGTTACAACATTTGGGTGCTTCAGTTCTGAAATTACAGAGCAAATAAAATATCATTGGAAATATTTGTGCACTTTGAAAAAAAATGTTTCCTCATGGCTTAATGATAGGTTGGGAATTTCCTATAGAAGGGATAATAATATGCAAAACTTTATAGTTAGGGGAAGATTCTGTATTCCATCCATGAATTTAAGACATAGGTTAACTACAAGGGGTACTTCTAGTTGCAGTAAATGCAAAGCTTGTAAATTTGTAGTAAGGAGTTTCCCAAAGATGAATAACATCTCTTTTGAAACTTGGAATAACTTTGGGACACTGAGGCTGCTGTTTATGCCCTCAGATGCCCTTGTAACCTATTCTACATTGGAGAGACTAAGAGGGCATTTAAAGTCAGATTACTAGAACATGTAATGGACATCAATAATAAAAGGGAAGAAAGTTCTGGAGCAGTACATTTTCAGAAATGTCATCAAAGTAATAGTGAGGGGTTACAAGGGACAGTTTTAGGGAAAATAAATATGTCCTGTTTTGTTGTACCCCTTCTTAAAAAGAATCAGTGTATATTCTGAAATGTAATACTTTGTACCCATATGGGTTAAATGAAGAGTTAAACTGGAGAATACTTATTTAAATATTTAATTGTTTAATTGCTAATTGATTAAGGTATTTTAGGCAAGTTCTGTATGGTGTTCTTTACTCCTTGAAGGCTCTTGTGCCGAGACATCAGAGACAGAGATTTTTTACAATATACCTGTGTTGGATTTACGGGATGGTCATATTTTTTGTTAAATAAACACATTGTCCTATACAGATTACCTTAAAGCCTTATCTCTATACTCAATCTCCTACAGATTACTGAGAGGCAGCCTATGCCAGGCATACAAGGCAACTCTGACAGACCTTTTACACATCCAAAAAATGAGCAGCATCAGAACCACTAGATCCAAGGCTTTAAATTTTGCTTTTGACATAAGTCATGATGGTGAGGCAGATATGTATCTCAGAGGATCTCCATGCTCTGGAACAGGCTCCCCATCCATGTGAAGCAGAGTGCACCGTTACCTTATTAATGTGTAACCTTGAGCAATGCATGGTAAATCAGAAATTCACCCCAGATCTGGACTCTATGTTTCTAATAGAGGCAAACAGTAATGCCCAAACTAACATACCGTCTTTACATAACCTCTAGAAACTTCCTTACTAATATATCTACTCTTAAAAAATTCCCATGATACATAGGGGCACAATTGGGTTAACTTGCATGACTAGGGTTACAAAGGCCCTACTGGTCATTATTCTAGAATTTACCCATGAACCTACCAATCTGTGCTGCTCATACATATTGTTTTGCAGAATGGGATACACTTCCTTACAGCCCCTTACTTATGTTAAGTCAGTTGTCCCACAGCCATAAAGAAACGAAAAAAAAACAACTTTTTAATGAAAGCACATGGTGGACTTGCACAAATATAAATGCTGCCTTTTAAAGTTTTGTAACCCCAGATAAAGCTGACTTGTTTAATAAAAGAAAACTTAACAACAGAATCATAATTCTGCATAGTACAAGCTAAGTTTCCATTTTCACAAAATAAAACAGCATTCAGTGTTTGTTCATGAGAGTCAAGCCTTGATGCTTTGCTCAGAATATTATCAATTTAAGCTACTAAAAAATGTCTGTATGCAAGTCATCTTGTTTGGAATTAAGCTAAAATGATAGTAATAGCTCCTGTGCAGACACAACCAGTAGGAGTCTTCTTAGTACAGCAGGTAAAAGTCGTATTTTATGACTATGTACCCAAGACAAAAAACATCCATTGTCTTTATAAGTGTCACTACCACTTCCATTAGATATAAAGTATATACATTTAATACCATTTAGACAGCTAAAATGGTATGCATATCCATGTCCACCTTCGAGAGAAATCTTATTAAACCCCCTAACATGAGACATGACAAAGTGTCAGAGTGGAGAAATGTTTACCAGAAGTTAACACATATATCTAAAGAGATAATAAACGTGCTCGTTTCAATAGTTTATGTGTTTGGAAGTAAACAAGCAGAACTCTTAGCAGAAAAAAATAGTTCAACAGCAATTCCCAAAACTGCTGCACACAAGTTTGGCAAAACAAATGGAAAAAGTATATTTATTTCTCACTGTGACTGAATTAGCTGAGAATCATGAAAAGCTGCAATGTGTTCTATTCCTGCACATCAGTGGGGAAGAAACCATAAAGATATTTAACCCTCTTATTTTTCTTGAAGAAGACAAAATAGTAGTACTTAAAAAGAAATTCAGAGATTATTGTGAGCTCAGAAAGAATTTTCAATGGATTTACTATTTGTTCTTTAGAAAGGCATGTGTTTCTGCAGAGACTACAAACACTTACAGGTTCATAGGTTCTAACCAAGCTTATTGCCAAGAAATCCATTAAGACATTCAACCTTAACATCCAGTATTGATAGGAGATTAATGGTGTCTACCAATAAGTGGGTTTTATTCTAGCATTATGTGGGTTTTATCAACATATCCCAAGTGAAAATCCTTCTGAAGCACCAAGGTTTAAAAAATATTAAACGGAGAACTTTGTTTACATCATTAACCTATTCCACCAGATGGTGGCAACACTAGGTTGAAAACTATTGGTATGAGTATAAAACAAGAATAAAGCTTCTTTCAAGTTGTAGAGCTTAAATTAATTCTAATATATTGAGTTACTTGGATTATGAGGATTTAGGTATGGTCAGTTAATTCACAGTTTGGAAGCACAGACTGATGTCTACAAAGTCAATTGATCAATCAGAAAGACATGTCAGATACAGACCAAAGCCTCCTCAATGATATCAGGTACTGACCAAAGCATCATCAGTGATATCAGATACTGACCAAAGCCTCCTCAATGATATCAGATACTGACCAAAGCCTCCTCAATGATATCAGATACTGACCAAAGCCTCCTCAATGATATCACGAGATCAGATACTGACCAAAGCCTCCTCAGTGATATCAGATACTGAGCAAAGCATCCTCAATGATATCAGATACTGACCAAAGCCTCTTCAATGATATCAGATACTGACCAAAGCCTCCTCAATTATATCAGATACTGACCAAAGCCTCCTCAATGATATCAGATACTGACCAAAGCTTCCTCAGTGATATCAGATACTGACCAAAGCCTCCTCAATGATATCACAAGATCAGATACTGACCAACGCCTCCTCAGTGATATCAGATACTGACCAAAGCCTCCTCAATGATTTCAGATACTAACCAAAGCCTCCTCAATGATATCAGATACTGACCAAAGCCTCTTCAATGATATCAGATACTGACCAAAGCCTCCTTAATAATATCAGATACTGACCAAAGCCTCCTCAATGATATCACAAGATCAGATACTGACCAAAGCCTCCTCAGTGATACCAGATACTGACCAAAGCCTCCTCAATGATATCAGATACTGACCAAAGCCTCCTCAATGATATCACGAGATCAGATACTGACCAAAGCCTCCTCAGTGATATCAGATACTGACCAAAGCCTCCTCAGTGATACCCATCATGATTGTACTGATTTCTATGCAGATAAGCACCGCAGAGGTTCCTGGGAATTATGAGGCATCTTACAAAGTCTGCAGCTAATGAGTCCAAGATAAGAATGCCTCTAAGAAAGCTGTTAGAGCAAGATAAGATGAGAATGGAGATGTGAATGTGAGAAGTTTTGAAATGTTTAACAAACTAGTTACATATACTCTGACAGTGAAATACTATGAATTAAATAAGTTAATTCTGTTGCAAGTAGATGTCACTCAGAATTAAATAAAAGTTTTAAACCTACAACAGGATAGATCAGATTCCTGTGGGTCAAGACCATCTACAGATGAACAAATGAAATTTGCTCATACAGAAAAGGTACTGGTAGCAGTAATTTACAGATACGAGAATGTTTATGAATATATCTCAGGTGAGAAAAGTTCAGGTGGAAATAGACCACAAACCCTTCAGCAGCATGTTTGCAACTTAATCCACAGAAGTATTATTTCAATGTGAAATTAGACCAGACAAAGACTTGCACATAGCAGATATGCTGAGTGTTCCATAATTACCAGATTTACATGATGAATTATTTAAGGAAGAGCTAAAGATTATTTGGGTATTTCCAGTTACCTAAGGGGCAATCCAAAGTAAAAAAAAAAAAAAACTCAAACTTATGCTGACACTGACTTGGAAGCAGTTACTGAAAGATGTCACCATAAAAGGATGGCCTGATCAAAAAAATTATCTGTTGGGGAAGAAATTTTAAGACTTATTTAATCTTCAATGAATGTTTAAATTGTAACCCAAGGCTTGATGTTCAAAGCTTACAAAATCATAGCACCCAATCAAAAATTTAAACAAATGGGGGGGGGGGCATGGCTTGGATGGCAAGCTGAAAGCAGCAGAGTTCCTGAGCTCTGCAGTCTTCATTTTTTCCTGACAGAAGTTTGTTCAATTTCACCAACAAAGACCTGAAACTACTAAAATCAGATTTTGGAAGTCAGAAGCTGTAAGTTGGTTTAATTTGTAAGCTAAACATTTTATTTTTCTGTCAAACTTTCCAATTGAAGTACCACTGAAACTACATTCACAAAGGAAGATGAGCTGCTCCAATTTTTCTCAGCAAGAAACTCTAATGAAGAAAGAAATACAGACAATTCTTACTACAGTTCCAAAGTTTTCAGGAAGACAGAGCAATTACTAGTGGCATATGCTGCAGGATCACAAGGAAAGGCTATCTCAAAGCAGACTATTTCAAAGTGGATAGGTCACTGCATTCATTTCTGCTACCTACACCATGGCAAGCCAGTGCCTAAGGGCACTTGGTGGGTAAAATTGACAAATTAAACTTAAAAGTAGACAACATAAAGGAAGATACCACCAAACAAATAACCTTATTAAATGCAGTCCTTAAAAAAACAAACTGCCCAGATTGCTGCTTTAGAAGATTCTGTAACAGATATAGACTACAGGTTAACAGAAACAGACAAAAACATAGACTTTCTCTTCAAGAAAACACCAGCCTCACTGAAAAGATAGACAACATTGAGAATAGAACCAGGAGAAACAACATAAGAATCTATTGTGTCTCGGAGCAGATGGAGGGGGTCAACATGATTAGTTTCCTGACTTCTTGGATTCCTAAAATCCTAAACCTACCTAAAGCACTATCCTTTAGGATAGAAAGGGCACACAGGTCTTTAACTACAACTTATGCATCCAGTAGAAACAACTATCCAAGATCTATTATTGCAAAATTTATCTCCACTCAAGACAAATACCTTGTTTTAAGAACTGCCTGGTCCCTTTCTCCATTAAAAATTGGTGACCAAACTATCAGGTTTGACAACGACTTTTAACCCCTTGTAATGTCCAAAAGAAGAGCATGTGTCCCTTTAATAAAATTATTAAAAAAGGGAGGAATAAAAGCACAACTCATATTCCCAGCAAGAATACGACTATCCCTGCCAGAAGGAAAGAAAACATTTGACTCTCTTAAAGAAGCATCCACACTTGTCCAAAAAAGTCAACCTGGACCCATGGATTCTTCAAGGAACTTAAAAAGATAAGCTTCAAAAAATGAGTGGACTATTAAATAAAAAAAAAAAACATAGACAGACATGATTATACATAACTTAATAGTTCATGCAAGTTCTTGTTTTCTCCCTTTTAAATACTGTAGAATCATACAGAGAAGGTAATGTAACTTATTTTTATTTCTCTCCTGTTATCTTTTCCACAGCTTTGCTAACTTTATAAATAATATATAGTCCTCAAAATTCAAGTAAATCAAAATCTTTTCCAACTGCTAACTATTATTTTATACTTTTATCTCTTTACATACATGGCATAGCAATAGCGAAATGGCATAAAATCACTCACTCATTTCATATATCTATATATATTTGCTTTATACCCTATACTTATTTTTTCATGTATATGCCTTCCCTTTCTGTTTTAGTCATAGAGTCATAGAATTTAATCACTGCAGGAGAGAGAAATGCGTACTCTGTTGCTTTTAAGTATTTAAAAAGAAAGTGGTGACATTTTATTATTACAGAACTTCTGCAATGTGCTCCATTTAACTAATGTAGCTTATAGATGTGTATGGTTGGTAATTTGAAGCTTTTATTTTAAATAATCACCATTTTATAACTTACTGCTTCAAAAATGGATTTTTTACATTGTTCACAGCTGGTATTAACATCTGCAAGCGTTTCTGTGCTTAAAAGCTTCATTTTACTAGAAAATTCCTGCCTACTTACTTTTTTGATGGATTTTGACACTTTTGTGAAAAGCTTAAGCTTCTAAAGGCTTCATTTAGCTCCCAGAATCATGAGGAGCAATCTGTGATGTCTCTATGGAAGTAGGCATGACCTTTGAGACTGTTTCTCTTCACTGAATTCTAACAGCCAATCAGATTCAAGAAGGATCATCTTGAACTGTGTTTTCATTCATTTAGCAATTGTTTTTATCTAGAAAGTCTTATAAGCATATGTTTTACTGTAAATAGTGATTTATTTAAACTGAATTTCATTTATATTTAAATAAGAATTACACATATGTTTCTGACAGTGACAGTTTTAAATACATTTTTTTTTTCTTTTCTCTCTGCTTTAATGACATTTTAGTGCTGTATTTACACATAGAACCAAATAATTATTAGGATTAATCAATTTATCTTATTTAGTCTGTTTAGATAAAAAAGTCAAGATATTTAGTTCTATCATACATAGTATATTAAATTGAATTTCTCCTTTTGTATGTTTTTAATATACATGCAGTTTCCCTTCTGCTTGCTTTTAACCTGCAGTAGTTAGGAATTTCCACTAGATGTCAGGAGAGGGTTAGTTTGTGGCTTCTATGAGAGGTATAGTAAGCCTGGATTTAGTTTATCCATGCAGAAGGTTGTTAAAATGTTCAGTTTTATTGTTTTCATATTTAGAGTTTTTAAATTGTCGATAGTTTTAGAAATTTTATTTGTCATCATGAATCAAGGAAATCACTTTACAGTTTTATTTAAAATAGCAGTCTCCATCAAATGATAACATTTAACATCATGTCTATTAATGTCAGTGGGTTGAACAACCCCATGGAAAGGAGTAGTGTCAACAAATATTTATGCTACATAAATCAGATTTTGCATTCATTCAGGAATCCCAGTTGGTAACAGAAGATCTAAACAAATTATCTTTTAAGTACTGTAAGATTTTGGTAAGTTCAAACTATAACAACAAGAGAAGAAGTGTCCTAATTGTACACAGAAAATCAATCAGAATTCCAGAAATAGTTGACTCATACTCGAGCAATGACGTTATGCTTGCTTTAGTCATATTAAAACTAGATAAAAAGATGTACAGTTCCACAAACATCTACTGGGTATTGGGACTAAAACTGTGAAAAAAAAACATTTAGACACCATAACATTAAAGTCTAAAGGTGAGTTACTATTATCAGGTGATTTTAATTGTATCCTGTCTTCCACTGATACTGCAAGTTCTAAACCCTTCAGGATGTCCCCTGTTGCCAAACACCTGAACAACTATATAAAAGACAGAAACCTAATTGATATTGATGATATAAAAACACTGTCCTCCCTGTAATATTTTCACTACTCATACAGATTTGTCATGTAGACCAACATAGACAAAGTGTTTGTAACCATTTTTTTTTTTTGGCCAAAATTGATAATGTAGTGCTGACATCATGCCTTATGTGTAATTACAATGCTATCACCTTCATTGTAACACTTAATACTGGCTCCTTAAACTTCTGCCAAAGACTACCTGCTTATCTAGTAACAGTACAAGTATTTAAAGAATGGTTTCTAGATGAAATAAAGCTTTACCTAGATGTCAATAATAATGGAGTGGTTTCGGATATTATCCTATGGGACACATTAAAGGTAGTCTTACATGGTATATAAATAAAAGAAAAGAGTGGGATAAAAACTGGTAGACATACAAAAAGAAACTGAAGAACTAAAACTTACATCAAATGACAAATCTGCATTAGCTGACGTATCTAAATTGAAGAAGGAGTATCAGGATGTCATGCAGCATAAAATATCAACAAATCTGTAAAAAATCAGATTATAATCCTAATCAATTAACCCCAAGAGTATGCATAGGATTGTGATTAGAGCTAAACTTTTAAATGAAAAAAGTTATATAAGAGAAATAATATATACTCGAAATAATAAGACTATCAAAACAATAAGTCTAAAAATATCTTATTATGCTTTAAAATCCATTACGATAATATTAATAATAATGACTCATCTACAAATGATAACAAAATTATAGACAACTTTCTTGTTAGTAATATTCAAAAGAAATTATCCAAACACAATATTAATAACATAGATAAACCCTTTTCCTTTAAAGAATTAAAGGAACAAATAAAAAAATCTTAAGACAAAAAAGACACCAGGGCTGGAGGGTTTAATTATGAAATTTTACAAGCTCCTGCCTGATAATATCTTGAAAATCTTACTCAATGCATTCAAAGAAGTTAAAACTACAGCAAGTAACTCTCCCTCATGGAAATATTCTATCATCTCTCCCATCTTAAAACCAAATAAAGAGCCCGACCTTTGCACTTATATCAAAAAGAGACATAAACTGGGAGGGCGCTCATATTAAATATCTAGCTATCATTATTGAATCTAATTATAAAAAATCACTCACATCTAATTACCAACAACTTATAAACTCAATTACAAGTTTAACTGACAGTTGGAACAGACTCTTCTTCACATTTGAAGACAGACTAACTTTAATCAAAATTATACTGTTGCCCAAACTCTTATTCATTGGCCAAGCTTTAATAATTCTCCCACCTGCCAAAATTAAATAGAAGATTAATAACTTATTACTCAACTTCCTTTGGTATCGCAAGAAACCAATCATGTCTTTTTTTGGCACAACAAAAGCTGAAATGAAGGAGGTATAGAGTTTCCAAACATTGATTTTTAAATAAACTCTGCATTTATTAACATAGTGTTGCTTTGAAACAATATTTCTTATACGTCATATTGCAAATTGGTGCATGAAACCTTCATAATAGTAATAGGACATTGCCTGAACCATATACTCAAATAAATACAAACATTTTTATATGGATTTTAAAATTATACATTCAAAGTGAAAGGTCAAAATGTGTTCTTACACCTCTTACAAACCAAATATTGCTGTTGTTTAAAAAGCTTATGTTTTCTAATCAATTAATTAAGAATTTATTAATAATTATGCTTCTTATTGCCTACAGAAATGAATGTTTGATATATTTTCATACTCAGAAAATGTTAGAATTTAAGAAGAGTGACCTCTTATATTGGAATCAATTTCTCTCAGTTAATAAAATAAGTTCTGCAGACTATTTGATAGGCAGATATAGTTTGCAAAATTCTAATTGGCTGGACATCCAAACTTGTAGGGATTTTATACATACTAAGCTCGCACCCTCATTAGATACTTGCAGTAAGAGCAACTTAACCAACTTAAAAATCTTGGATTTTATCTCAACAATAATTAATAGTTCATCCAAGAATACTTTATACATATCTGTTATTTATAAAATTCTCAGAAATGATTTTAGCAAAACAGATGTTTCTTTTTGGAATTATTCAAGTGAAGTTAATAAACAAGTATTCTCAGAAAAAGTTTGCAAAGGAATCCACATCTTCCCTGATCTGGTGTGTGTACACATGGACATTTTTACATAGATGTTTTTTCACCCCACATAGACTAGCAATAATGTACAAGAAAGATGAAATGAAATGCTGGAGATGTGGACACCCTGATGCTGACTAGATACATATGGTTGTTAATTGCAAAATAATTTTCCCATTTTGGGTAGAATTTAGACACCTTTGTAAAGCTCCATGGAATGACAATTCTATAATTTCTGACTCCCTTATCCTTTTCAGTGTTCCTGTTCCTGAAGTCATTCCTAAAAACCAAGCATTTTTACTATGGTCTATTCTCTTTATAGCAAGGAAAATTGTTAGTAAATATTGGAAATCTCAATCTACTCCTGTCTTCAAAGTTGAGTTTATTCATCTTGTGAAATAAATTTATTAAAACGAGATTGCTACTATAATAGCAAGGACTAATAACATAACTCATTTAATTGCATGGACAAAATTGTCTAATCTTATGTACATTGCTTTTTTAATTGTTATGGACATTGTATATAGTTTATTTGTTTTTTCTTGTTACTGTACTGTTAAGTTATCGTGTTATAAAATTAATAAAAACATTTTGAAAAAAATTTAAATAGATGATTGACAGGATATATAAATCACATATTGAAACAATGTAGCACAAGAAAGAACAAGCTGTATACCATATTGGCCAAAAATGTCAACTCGGGTAGAACAGTTAGCTCTGAGCTGTGACATCTGGAATGCATACCATTCCTGTTATTCTAAGGCAGAAATATGCATACCCATTTCCAGATTTTCCATTGATTCAAATCCAATCCTGAAATGGATCATGTGGATAAACAAGGAATAAATAATGTTTTCTTAATAATAACAAATTTGCTTACTAGATCAGTTAAGTGACATCTTTTTCATGGAGTTTTTCTTATAATAAATTCTTACATTCTAATATTTTATATCCATCAAACGCACATACGTATAATATGTGTACTTGCTTCATTTAAGATCTTTATGCATTTTTTTTTTTTTGCTATTACTGGCAGAAATGTTGTTGAATAGCATGACACTTCTTTCTAGCACTGAGTACTAGAATCAGTGACATTCCTTAACATGTATGGGAAACATGGATGTGAAATAAGAAATTCACCCTGAGGATCACCTCTGTGGCTCTGTTCGACAGGGGCATAGGAAAATAATTTTCTTGGGTGGCTAAAGCCAGGGTACCTTTTTGGCTAGGCTTATATAGGCCCTAGGGCTAATAGCCTAGTACCTACCTATGAACCTATGTAATCACAATACTTTAAGTTCATATCTAACAGGGGTACTTAAAGCTAGTCTTTTGTTTACAGAATTTGTCTACAGTTTTGTTTCATACTACAGTGAACAAAATTAGATCACATATCACACAAAGACTAGTATTTCATAACAGGCCTGCAAACCAGTGTGCTTAGATCTAAGTAGCTCAAGCCAAGCACAGACACAGTGGAGTAACACGTCATCTACTGCAAATTTGCATGACTCTGATTTTGTCATTTGGAGAACTACTGCAGTGTTCTGATAAGTGCCATCCTAAATGCTGCAATGAAGTAGCACAGGTCTTAGAAGTAGCACACTACATGCAAGCATGCATCTCACACTCCACCAGAAAAATACACACACACACACACACACACACACACTAAACAATGCATAGGAGCCATTACTGACGTATAGTGTCCATGTTATGGTACATGTGACCTACTAGTCCCAAGGTGTGCTGCTTCCATTTGTTGCACTAGTCCTCACTTGCTGACCTCTCATCAAATCCTAATACAAGTTCTACCTTCTCCAGACATAGCTCATTGCATGGCTGGAAAATCATCCCTGGTGGTCTAGTGGCTGATGACTCCTCCTCCGTTTATCTAATACAGCCCTGATGATCTAGTGTCTCACCAACCCACCTTGGCTTAGTCCATCTCTCTCACACACACACACACACACACACACACACACACACACACACACACACACACACACACACACACACACACACACACAAACACAGAGAACCACTCACAGACAGTCCCTCTACAGACACACAAACATGGATATATATATAGACAGACCCTCTAATACTCTCTGATACACAGATATAGCACCCATTTCCTGCTTTAGCAGGGTCAGCTTTACCTTGCACAAATTATCTCCCACTGATGTGTATGGTTGCACACCAAAAAATATTAGTGTACACTGACATATTTTATGCACAGCACTTTTACCTTCCTAAATTCTTACTAAGATTATAGCCAAAAGAGACAATTAGGAAGTTCAGCCACATCACCCAGAAGCCACATCACTCAAAAGCCACATCGCTGAGAAGCCACATCACTCAGAAGCCACATCACCTAGAAGCCACATCACTCAGTAGCCACATTACCTAGAAGCCACATCACTCAGAAACCACATCACCCATAAGCCAAATCCCTCAGAAGCCACATCACCTAGAAGCCACATCACTCAGAGGCCACATTACCTAGAAGCCACATCACGTAGAAGTCACATCATTCAGAAGCCACATCATCTAGTACTGGTGAGGAAACTTGCAGTGTCCCCCATTAATTAGACTTTCTCTACATATCCCTTGTGAAAATTGGTGATCACCCATCTAGTCATCCAGATTGGCTTTAAAGGTTGCTAGGGAATCATTAAGTGTGATAGTTAAGGGCAGCCTATTGCAGAAGTGGGGAGTAATTTGGATTATGTATCTGTCTTGCTATCTGGTCTTGTTGATGTGATAGTGTAGGTTTCAGTATCTAGGACAGGTATTTGCTTTACCATTTGCTCTAGTTAGGTGAAGCACTTCAAAGACAGCTAATTAATTTATAACATGGAAAGCTAAGCAGAGATCATCCTTCAGGAGTCTGTTTGACACTGACTAGAACAAGAGAGCTTTTAGTCTATCAGAGTAAGTAAAGATATGAGACATGAGATCTTTTTGGTGAGGAAACATTGGGGTCTTTTAAGAATGGCTTGGTGGTGTACGTGCAGAAGGGTGCATTATAGTCAATGATGGGCCTAATAAGGAATGAATTTTGTGGTATTATATTTTCTTTGGACCTGGAGGACATGCCACAAGAGATAACTTGTGCGATGCAGAAACATTATGTAACCATCATAGAGACACGATGGTGAAAAGAGAGTCTCATACCAACATATGAACTAAAGTCCCTGATGACAGTGTCAAATTTAAGTGGAATGTTATATATATGCTAAGCAGCAGCAGCAATGTTAGATTTATCCAAGGAAACTATACTGATTTTTCTGGTTAATAGTAAGCCCATGATTAATACAACAAATATTCATTTAGTCCACCCCTTGCTGGAGAATTTGAGTGTCAGAATGGGATTTGGTTACCACCCCCATTTTGCAATCATCAGTGAACTTGGTTAGCCAAAGTCTCTTGTTATCAGCTTTTCTGTGACATAAAAGTATATTAAAGAGCAGGGAACCCAAGACAGATCTTGTGGGATACCAGTAGTGACATTTTTTTGTCAAGAGCAAATATCCCCCAAACTTAATGGAATGGGTTCTGCTAGACAGCCAATTAGCAATCTAGTGAACTATGTATGGGTTATTGTTGAATTAGGAGAGTTTGTCAATAATCCTGGTGTGGAGAATTGTCAAAGGCCTTGGCAAAGTCTAGATAAGTAGTGTGGATTGTATGTCCTTTATCCATGACCTCAGTAACCCTTTCAAATAACTCATTCAGTTTGAGTAGGCATGATCTGCCTTTTACAAAGCTAAACTGATGTCTATCCAAGAATATAAGGTCACCTCTATCATTCAACTATACCACATTCTAAAGCCTTGCAAATAATACTTGTGAGACTAATAGGCCTGTAATTCCCAGAGTCAGTAAGGGGACCACATTTATTCAAGGGCACCACAAATGTCGTTCTCCACTTCTTGAGACATAACATGAGACTTAGGTTGAATAGTTTGATGGAGGAGTTTTGTTAAGTGGGACTTTGCACTTCTCAGAAGGCATCCAGGGATATTATCAGGACCCATGGAAGCAGGGTTTTTTATTTTTGAAAATGCCAAAAGGACCCGGTCCAACTTGGGGGGTGGGGGGTGTTAAGGGCATGATTGGGACAAAGAGGAGGGTGGATGTAGTGAAGCTGGAAACAAAATTATCATCTTTGTACAAATGTGTCTGCTGTCTGTAATATACAAGTGTCTTAACAGAATAGCACACTTGGCTGTAACGGGGCTTCATTACCTAGGGACCACCCCGATGTCTACTGTATTCACATGCAGCTCTGAGATCAGCACCACTTAGTAAAGATGTGTTGCCATACTGAGAAGTGTCCTAACTTGAAACTGGAAAAGATTTGCATAGTATACAAGTCATCTTAACCCCCCCCCCCAAAAAAAAAGCACTTTGCAACTTGATTATGAACTTTGGCCAATGAGTACTTCAAATCAATTAATATTTCGAATTAAGACAGTTTTTCCTAATAGACAACAATTAGTAAGACACATTTTTCCTGTTCAGTGTAAGTACATGTATTTTATTCTTGTCTTTCACAAACAATACTCATTTAGTGCATATAATTCTCAACAAAAGACTAATCTGCTTAAAGTGATTCAATACAAGGTGAACAGACAGGACTCGGGTATTGTTCTATCTGGAGAATATAAAGTGTATTCCGAGTTAAGGTAGATACCTAAATTTTACTGCTAACACAATATTCTACTAATTAAAAAGACCCCTAGGATAAAGATAATTATATCAAAGAAAAAAGGATAGACATTTGTGTCATTTGACAAGTGTCAGACATAAAAAATATTATCATTGGTTGTGTTTTCATATATGCGCTGAGTGGTGGGTTAATGAACCTACCTTGCTGATAAAAAGGGGTTTTGCAAATGAGGAAGAGGTGATCCTGGGAGCAGAAGAAACTGACTAAAGAACAGAGGGATGAAAGAGGAAAAACATCATAATTAACATATTTTACTGCTATAATTAAAATATTTTACTTAAAAGGTAAACATTTTGTGTTTGCGGGTTGGCAGAAAATATGAGTGCTGTGGATCACAGCCCGTAACAAGTGATGGGTTGCATGAAAAAAGTATTTAGGTAAAAGAAGTGCACATGTGATCAGTATAGATGTAATATTAATTGATAGGAGAATGAAGGGCTGAAAACAGTCTTTTTAGACTTGTCAGATTTTGTTGAAGTCTAAAGAGTCACTGCAAAGGGAAATTTCTCATACACTTCGGATGCAGTGACCTTAGAGCTAATTATATTTAGAGGAATATAAGAGAAGATGAACTAGGTTAGTATATCAAAGAATTATACTTCTTGACCTGAAACAAGAATTGTAGTGCTATAAACTATAAGACACATCTTCATTACAAAGCAAGAGAAAATGTTATTTGTAAAAATGTAAAGGAAGTAACATTCAGCATAAGTGAAGTGACAGAAACAGTGTATTCCTATGGAATTAATTGTGGATTTCAAATCAGCAGAATGTGTATTATATCTGTACTGGGTCAAGGACAATGAAGACTGAAAGGAGGAGAAGGCAGGGTGGTGGAAACAAAGTTATCAGCATTTACATGCCTTCTGATAGTTCCCTTGCAGCTTTTACCTGTGCCACTCTCAGCACCTCTGATACCTTATTTCTTGTCTCCTTGTACTGTGCTTCCTCCAGCTCTCCACCCCAACCTCCTTTCTTCCTTCCACCTCTTGCAGGGACCCCTTTTTGTCAGAATTCTTAGCTTCACATCCTAGAATCCACTTCATTAAAATCTTAGGCTATCATGTCTGTTTTTGCATTCTCACCCTCTCCATAAATTATAAATAATACTCTAAACCACACAGTGGTATGTTTGCTGTTGGCAATTCGAGACCTGCAATGCACTGGGTAGGTGCATGCCCAGAATTCTACCCTGCACACAACACTATATCAGTTCACTGTGCAGCATTCATTATAGCAGTACCCTATGCAGTACTATCAGCTCATTGCACTATTCACTATAGCATAGTGATAATCTGAATGGCAGCTTACTGCACCATTCGCTATAGCAGTGCACTGAAATAAGTTCACTGCACCATTTTCACTATAACAGTATATTGTGTGCTACACTACACAAACAACACTCTGAGGAAAGGGGACTACAGTGGCAAAGCAAGCTGTGCACCCTATATACAGAGTGATAACACCTTTAGTGCTGGAACTGGGGGGGGGGGCAGAGAAATAAGGGTACATAACACAGCAGCTTGTATGTCCATTATATGAACAGAAGTTGAAAGAAGAAGGCATAACGGGCAAAGGGACACATATCAGACTGTCCACCCTGCATGAGAAAAATGCTGTAAGCACCAGAAAGTGGTAGGATGGTGCAGAGTATAGCAGACCTTGTGCCTTACAGATGATGGGCACCACACATACTGGTAGATTTATTACATAAAAAACAAAATAACCCCCAAGAGAATTAACTGTGCCTCCAACAAAACAAAATATATCAAGTAAAACAGTTAGGCAAAGAAACACGGCCAGAGATCTACTCAAATTGGTATAAATTTATTGTAGAAACGATAAGCACTTTCACACATAAAAATGTGCTTCGTCAGACAATACAATGACTAAAAACAATTAATTCTGAATGTTAATTTTGAATGTATGCAGACATTGAATGACAGAATCTATATTGCTCTACGTTATTGTCTGCACATCCAGTTAATTACTGTTGAGTTGTCTTAATATTTAACAGTGGAATATCCACTTATTCTGATTTTTCAAGGGTTGCCCAAGGTACACAAGAGTGGGTCAAATCCCCCTTTCGACCAGTAGTATCGGGTAGTGGGTGGCTCACTGAGCCTTTCTCTGTATTTATTGAAAACAATTTAAAACCAGCGTTAGATAAAAACAAGTTTTAAGGGATATTCAACATTTTTAGAGGATTTGTTTGACTTTACAAATGGAAGTGACTGATGACAGATATCTTTTAGTTACTTTAGATGTTGTTTCTTTATTTACTGTGATTCCTTACTTTCAAGTTATCACTATGGTCAGGGATTTTCTTTTGATGCATAGTGATTATGATATTAGTTTTATAGACCTTTTATGCATGTTTTTAGAAATAGTTTTAGTCAATAATATATCTCCATTCTGATAAATAGGTCTATAGCTGAACAATATGTCCCAAAATTATGGAAAATTTCCTATATCACCCCTCTGCATAAAGGAGGAACATCAACAGAATTAAACAATTACAGACCCAAAGCCATCCTTTGCCCTGTGTCAGAATTCTGGAAAAATGTATCCACACTCAGTTACTGTAATATCTGTTATCTCACAAACTTATCTCTCCTTCCCAACATGGTTTCACACCAAAACATAGAACCACCACAGCCCTAATTATTTCTCTAACACCATCGACCAACTGAGAAATTCAAACCAGCAAGTAACATCAATCTTCCTATACATGTCAAAAGCATTCAACACTGCCTCCCATCAGAAACTGCTTAGTACTCTTGCCTCACTAAACCTGTCAAAGACTTCCCCCTCCTGGTTGCTAAGCGATCTTTCTGACAGACAACAAGCAGTACGATGGAAATCTGAACTCTCACCACTTCTGCCTGTCTCGGTTGGAGTCCCCCAAGGGTTTCATACTAGGACCCCTTCTTTTCACCATCTTCTCTAATGATCTAGCCTCATCCACAACACGTGCTACAGTAGTTCAGTATGCGGATGATTCAGCTTTAATCTGCTCAGCAGATACCTTATCAGACCTCCAAATAGTAGCCCAACAAGCTTTTAATGATATAGAAACAAATCTAAGTAAGTCGCAACTAATCCTCAACCCCAAAAAGACACAGTTAATGCTATTTACCAGTAACAAACATTCACCGACCACCCCTCCTTTCACCATTCTCTCAGCAAACAACACAGTCATCCAACCAGTTGAGCATACAAAACTTCTTGGAGTGACAATTGACAACAAACTCAGATTTGACCAGCACATAGCCACCACAATTAAGAAAGTTCACATCAAACTTGGCTCACTCTACAGAAGCAAGCCATTCCTCACCAGCAATACCAGACTAGCCATATCCAGAACCTTCCTCCTCTCTACACTCCTATATGATTTCCCCCTCTTTACCAACTTTAAAAAAATCAGACTTAACCAAATCGGAAACTTGCTACAACAAAATAGCCCATTTTGTAGCCAACCTTCCTCACCAAACCCACCATTGTATTGCTGTACATCAATTAAATTAGCTCGAGCTACCTAACCTTCTTCATCTCTACCAGCTTAAATTCACACACAATATCATCTTCCATCCTGACAGTTGCCCATCCTTTAAGGAACTTGTTGTTCCCTACTCATGCCTACGAAGTCTAAGATCTGCAGACAAAAGCTTTCTCCTAGTAAACAAAGCTAACAACACTCACAGTTAAGCCCTATTCTCAAATCCTATAGACAAATTATAGAACTCTCTACTCTACACCCTCCAAAACACACCTGAATCTACCAGTTTTAAATAACTACTACTTGAACATCTATCCAAGAACCGGCATTGCTAATGTGACAAACCTGACTGACAAGATATCCATAACTCTCTCAACACGCTGTCCACTCCTTACCTCATTTTCTCTGTCTCCTGAGTGTTTATTACTACTCAAAAAATATATATATATAAAGAAAATCTCATTTGGTCATAACTATACACTACTAACTTTATTTTTTTCAAATGGTGATCTTCACTGAAATGCTTGTGTGTTTTTCTTTTTGAACCTGTATCTACTAGAAAACTGCATTGAATACTACTTTGTATAGACTAACTAGAAGATATGTATTATGCATCATTCTGTATGTATACTATTGTATTATCTAATTATTGTATATTGCTTGTATTTCTGTGGAGCTTTTCTCCCTAGCCCTCCACTGAAACTGGGCTTCCGGCCCAGTCGGGCTTTCCTGGTAAACAAATGTAAATAAATAAATAAATAATGTTTTCATGTTTAAGGGTGAATTATTTCAACAAAGAGTTGGAGTAGCTATGGGCACACCCTGTGCCAATAGCTACGCCAACATGGTCATGGCAGAGTGGGAATCTACATTAATTCTACAATCTAATGATTTTATTCAATATCTTAAGTTTTACAGAAGGTTTGTAGGTGATTTGTATTTGGTTTGGGGGGGTACTGAAACACAGCTCTCCTCATTTGTTGGTTATTTAGAGTCAACTACCCCTTTTCTGAGGTTGACCTATAAATCTTCTAGCGACATAATAGACTTTTTGGATGTATGTATTCACAAGGATCCTTTGTATAAGTTTATAACAACACTTTATAGGAAGCCCAGTAGAAGGAATCCCCTGTTACAATGTGATAGCATGCCCCCTGGGTTTATTTTTAAGGATATTGTTAAAGGTCAGAGTACGAGAATGTCTAGATTAGACAGTAATGATGTTATTTTGCAAAAGGTGATATTTCTAAG
>NC_056746.1:1315599723-1315609723 GCF_019279795.1 Protopterus annectens | reverse complement strand
CACACACACACACACACACACACACACACACACACACACGGTTTCACTTTACAATCCCAAAATACTGAAATACTGAACTTCAGTATCTCGAGACTGAAAAACCCGAAACCCTAAAAGTGAGAAATTCAAATTCGCGACTACCGACATACACACTCCACACACAAGCACACATACATTTTCCTCCCTACAATATAAACCAACAAAACACACACAAATACAAAACAAACACACACGCTGACCCTGCATATAAGTAGGGGCACAAGCCCCTCTGCATCCCATGTGGAAGGCTGTGCACCCCCACACCCCCGTTACATATATATACACAACATAACACAAACACACAAAAAATGCCACTACACATTCTACACTCCCCTTGCACAAACACACATCACATACTTACAAATACCACCACTTGCAACACTTACACACTCACAATCTTACCTACCCTAAACCCAACTAACTACCCTGCCCCAAATTCCAACCACCCCCACTACCTATACTTTTCTACATCCCCTGACTCCTTCCCACCCAACACCTCACCAATCACAATACACCTAAGCCAAACCCAACCCACCTGTAGATCTACATCACCCCAAATATCCACCCCTCCTACAATGCTCTACATAAAATCTCTCTCTATAATCCCATTTGCCCTACTAATCTCTCTGCCTTCTCTTACCTAGCTCACACTTTTGCCAACCCTTGTCATAACTCTCACACACACACTCCACTATATTGGTTGCCTATTATATTCTTGAAACCCAGCAATGTCGAATCCAACATTGTTGACACGAGAATAGCGAATGTGCAGAACATCGAATGGGTAAGCGGAAATCTCCATAAGGGGATATTTCCATTTACTTCAATGTAGTGCGGTCCAGGAGTTGGTATATTTAAGTAGCCGGGGTTGTGGGGGATGCAGGGTGGCTTGCCCCCCCTGCCTACACACTTTAGATTTTCCTTTTTTTTTTATTTTTTTTTTTTTGTAAACATTCAAAATTTTAATGGTTCGATCATTAAAGGTCGACCTTTAGTGATTCGAACCATTAAACTTTCGATGTTCTAATATTGACCCACTATACCTTACCATCAACCTCACTTCCCATCCTACTCTCCCATCTCACATGAACTCTTTACCTCTAACCCAATCTGTTTTTTCAAACCAAAACTGCTCCCAACCCAACCTCCCCCCATACTCCCCTCTTAAATGTGGTACTAGAAAATTACTACACTTACACAACCCAAGCTACCCTTTCCCAACACACTGCCTCACTTGTCTACTCCACCACATCTCTTTCTCACTAGCTGGTGACATCCACCCCAACCCCGGACCCATCTCTAACATCAATCTCAATAAACCCTGCACTCAACCCACAAACTTAAAGTCCATTCGCCTTACAACACTTAATACACAAAGCCTAAAAAACAAAATTCCTAACCTCCATGCCTGGCTCTCCCATAACCACCCTGACATTACTGCCATTTCTGAAACCTGGCTGAAAACCAATATAAAAGTTAGTGAAATCCTACCACCAGGTTTCCAAACCATTTGCAATGACAGAGCCCACAAAAAGGGAGGTGGAGTAGCAATAATCTACCCAACCTCCCATAGTATAACTCCCTACTTCAATAAAATACCAACCTTTGCCAATGCTGACATTATAATATGTTTACTAAAAATAAACAACCACAAGTCCATATATATCACTGCCCTCTATATTCCCCCTGGTGATAATATCAAAACTCTTGAAAACTTCCTGTCCTGGTTCTCCTCTAATATAAAAAATGAAACCGATATACTCGGTGATACCAACATCAACTGGAATACTATTAATTCTGAAGCCCTGTCCCACACAATCAACCTGTGCAACTTCTCCCAACTAATACAATCTCTAACCAGACCAAATAAAGATGGCATCTCTGGTACCATCATTGACTGGATCCTAACAACTCACCCAAACCTTATCACCAAAGCTGGAACATTACCTGATCCTCTCAGTGGTCACCTACCAGCCTTCGCCGACTGTCTCCCATCTCCACTGCATAAAGAACACCACTACATCCAAACCTGCAACCTCTCCTCTTTCAACCCTCTAACTTTCTGTGAAAGCTTAAAGCTTCCCTCTAAAACCCTTCCTTTAGATGATGCCATTTCCTACTTTAACCACTCATTCCTAACCCTTCTCAATCAGCAAGCCCCCACCCCCCGAACCAAATGCATCAAAACCAATCCCTGCACATGGTTATCAAAAGATACTAAACTAGCCTTGCACCAAAAGGACAAAAAATGGAAACAATATCAAAAACCCGAACATCCTCCTAAAGTATAAGCAACTACAAAACTCCGCAAAAAATAAAAAAAGTAAAGACCGCAAATCCCACTACTCCAAACTCCAGTCCTTGCACTTAACAAATCAATTCTGGGACTTCATCTCATCCGTGCTGCATCCTGGCAACAAAGAAAAACCCTGCCCAGACCCCAACCTCTCCAACCTTGAAACAGCCAGCCAGTTCATCTCATTCTTCATAGACTGCATAGCTAGACTATCAACCTCCTTCCCAGCCCCCTCCTCCACGACCCCCTCCTGCCCCAACCATCACTCCAATCATCAACCTTCCTCTACATCCTTCTGCCTCAAGCCCATCCCCACAAGCACTATAAAAAACCTTCTCCTCAAATTCAAACCCTGTCACAATGCACCCAACAACCTTCCATCCATCTTCCTCAAACAATCTGCAGACAGCATTGCCTATCCCATCTCTATTCTTATAAATAGATCCATAGAAGAATCATATGTCCCCTCTATCTGGTGCCATGCATACATCATCCCCTCCACAAAGGTAGCAAAAATATTGATACCACCAATTTCAGGCCTATTGCCATCCTTTTCCCCTCTTTCAAAAATACTAGAGAAAACAATACAAGAACAACTCATGGCACACCTAACACTAAACAATCTCCTCTCCCCTATCCAACACAGCTTCCACCCTGGCCACAGCACCATGACTGCCCTTCTTTCCTTTCTTAAAACCATAAACCTCAAATGCGACTCAGGCAAGTCCATATCCACACTATTCCCAGATCTCTCAAAGGCCTTTGACACCATCTCACACACCCTACTTATATCCCAACTCTCCATCCTACACCTCTCTCCCACCACCATCACCTGGTTTTCCAGCTACTTGTCCAAACCACCCACAAGCTGTCCAATGGAAAACTTCAACCTCCCCCTTCCTTCCCACACTCATAGGTGTCCCATAACGTTCTGTTCTTGGCACTCTTCTCTTCAACCTATTCATTAACAACTTTCACCATTCCATCCCAGACTCATCTATCATCCAATATAGATGACTCAACAATCATCTGCTCAGCCTTCTTCCCCTCAGAGCTCCTAGCAAAAACCCATTTAGCCTTCTCCATCACAGAAACCTGGATGCAGTCTAACCATCTGGCACTAAATGCAAATAAAACCAAACTAATGTTTTTTCCCCTACCAAAAACTCCATTGACAAATCTACATTCACCATACAGATCCAAAACAACACCCTCCTTGAAATTGTTCCTGGCACCAAGCTTTTTGGCATCATTATTGATGAAGAACTAAAATATGACACCCACATCCACTCCACAATCAAGAAAACCCACCAAATGTTAGGTCTCCTCTACAGGCACAGCCACTTCCTAAGCCCCTCTACCCATCAAACTCTTGCATCCACCTTCCAACTCCCCTCCATTATGTATGGTGCCCCTCTTTTCACCAATCTCCATCTTGGCCTTCAGTCCAAACTTGAATCCTGGTACCGCAAGATCTCCAAATTTGCAACCAATTCAAAAAAACTCATCCCACCACAGCCACTCCCCCCTCACCCTCAACTGACTTGAACTACCCAACTTTCTCAGTTACCTACAACTCACCATTGCCCACAAGCTCATTTTTAAACCTGCCAACTGCCCAGCTCTTGCTACTTCCTTAAAACCTTACATTCCCAACTGCTCACTCAGATCCAAAAACCAAAATCCAGGTCCACAAATCTGCATAATCTCCTGGCCATCTACTGCTGTCCCACTCCTTAGCTAAACAGTGGAACTCTCTCCCTACACACCTATGCAACCTACCTAACCATACAAATTTCAAATCTCAGCTACACTCTCATCTTTCTTCCAAATGAGAATGCCTTTGCCACGCTCCAACTTAAACCCCTCCCCCCATCATTCCACCTTGCACTCATCCAACTACCTCTACTATTACTTCATCCCACCCAAAACAATCCCTCCCCTACTAAAAACTAATTTTCTCTCTAATATCTATTGTACTAGACTCTCCAGTCTCAAATATACTATTATCCTCTCCATGCATAATATTTTCCTAACCTACTAATGACTAGTAGCTATATATTTTTAAATGTTAAACCTACAATTGAGTTTATAACAAAAATATTCACTTTATGTAAATGTTGAAATTTCTGTATTGAATTATATCTTTTCATTTTTGTAACATTGTGACAAGCCAGTTGCAAATATCATGCAGCTTATCTGCAAATGTTTAATTAGCTGTATGAACTATGTCCTTTTGTAACGTGAAATGTAACTTGAAATTATTGTGGAGTTTTTCTCCCCTGGCCTCCACTGAAAACGGGCTCTTCTTGCCCCAGTGCACTTCCCCAGTCATCAAACTTAAATAAATAAAAAATAATATAAATAACCCACACCTCAAATCTCTAAATATACACACACTAAAATCCCTACCCATAACCCCAAGTAAAACATCACTTACCTGAATCTGCAGCTACATCCACACCATGGAATCAACATTTCCACATTCGCCATATCAGCACTCTGTATTCTGTGTTTTCTATTACATGTTATCAGTTTTTCCGGCTTGGTTTGTGGCATTAAACTTCTTTATTTTACTTCAGACTCGGGCCCTTATTTTGTACTAATCAGCGAACCTTGGATTTTGGTTTCAGTTCTGTTACACGTTCGCTTCCATCTCATTTTTGGTTCACTCTGTATTCTGCACTATCGCCCAAGTGCAGTGTCGACACTTGGGTCTCGAGCTACTGAAGTTCGAGATTCTGAAGTGAAGCCATACACACACACACACACACACACAGACACACACACACGTGTGTATATATATATATATATATATATATATATACCGACATAATGCTGAATTTCATATTGTCTAATAGCCATTTGGTTGAAAAATAACATCTCAACCCAAAACATTGAATTATCAAAATATCTACAATCATTTCATTGAAAAAGCAATGACATCAACCCTACTATTTTGCAGGGGGACTATGCCGCCCTGCACCCCCCACGCCCCCCTACTTAAATATATCAACTCCAAGATTGCACTACAGTGCAGAAATGGGCAAATTCGATACTTTCAACATTGTGTGTTTAGATTAATTTTATTTCAACATTTTGATCATCCAGTATAGTGTGTTCAACCAATTCAGTTTCATCCATTTAACATTCAACATTATGTCAGTAAACCATATCTATATATATATATATATATATATATATATGTATATATATATATATATGTATATGTACTAGAGGTACTGTCCGGTTCCCCCTGCTCGGTCGCATCTCCCTGGCTAAAGGAAGCCCCACTAAAATCCACACACCGCGTGGCACCCAGGCCCCAAACGTTGCCCCAAGGACTACAACCGGGTGCGAATGCACCGATCTGTGGAATTCAACGAAAACTAAAGATTCCTCTATAAAGACAATTCAGGGAAGCCCCACTAAAATCCACACACCGCGTGGCACCCAGGCCCCAAACGTTGCCCCAAGGACTACAACCGGGTGCGAATGCACCGATCTGTGGAATTCAACGAAAACTAAAGATTCCTCTATAAAGACAATTCAGGGTAAAATATATCCTGTAGCCTAATTACAGCCAATAGAGCGTTCTGCTGGCAGGACTAGTCAGTACCTCTACCCTTTTCTGGAAGCCCATATTGCACACTACAAGCAAAGGAACCTCTATTCCTAGTAAAGTAACCACTGGGATATAAGACCAATTTACTCACAATCAGCTGCCTTTAAGACCTGGCGGACTCCTGGCGGTAGTCCCGCTCGCTTCGCTCCGGGCTCGCCTCCGCTCCCCACCCTGCCCCATATCCCACCGCCCACTACCTCTACATTTATAAGACCAAATAGCCCCTCCCACCACCCCTCCACCTATTACAACCGCCTCAATTTGCTAATACCACTCCCATACACTCAGGCCTCCTCTTTCACAAAGTAAAATCTTCCAGCCCTACCACCCCACCTCCTCTCCCTTAGAACAACATGGCCAAATTCACACTGACCTTAACCCCTTTCATAGCAATAGGCCTACTCATTCCCTACTACCTAACTAGATACGAAAACCAAACTCTGTTGGATATTCCCTTCCCTAAGGGATACACTTCCAGCCATCCTAACCTATCATCTCAAGCTATCCCAACTTCTCTATACCCTGATAAAAAACTAAGCCCTAAACCGATGCATCTCACCCTCTACCACCCTAAGATAGTTAACAATAAATCCCATTCCAAACTGCTATGCAAACTTCAAAGACTCCTAGACCACCTGAAAAAATCTATCACCACCTATGGTGATATCCACCCCAACCCAGGCCCCACCACAACCCCAGACTCAAACACCTCCAAACTCACCTCCTCCTCTACTGGCTCCCTGCTCATATTCCATCTTAACTTAAGAAGCTTAAATAACAAAATTCACAACCTACATGCTCTCCTAGCCACCCACTCCCCCGACATTATGTGCTTATCGGAAACATGGCTTAAACCCTTCACTAAGGATGAAGAGATAATCCCACCCGGGTATAATATCCACAGGATAGACAGGAGAAATAAAAGGGGGGGTGGAATAGCAGTTATGTATAAGAATACAATGAATGTCATCAGGAATTCATCACAACCTCCTAAAGTTTTTAACGTTGAACTCATTGCTCTAAATGTTTGCCTAAACACCCAAAAATCCATTAATCTTATAGTAATTTATATCCCTCCAGGGAAGAACACAGAAAACTTAGAACAAACTCTTAGCTGGCTAACCTCTAACTACCCTCAAGAAACCATTATACTTGGAGATTTCAATATTGACTGGTCTCACTGCACCACTAATATTAACCCCCTTCCAATTAACTTACACGGTTTCTTCCAAAATATCTTATCTCCAACCAGAATTGGCAACGCTCACCAAAAAGAAAGCACCATTGACTGGATTCTAACTAACAAGGATCCACGCAATTATAGCTCGGGAACTCTTCCCAACGATCTAAGCGACCACCTAATCACCTATATAATTAAACATAAAACCTCATCAACTAACCCCCCTTCATACAGCTTAGTAAGAAATAAGAAGAACTTCAATCCACAACTGTTCCTTGCAGAACTCAAGTCCTGTAACTGGTCCATCCTAAAAACCCTACCCTTACAAGACAGTGTTACTCACTTTAATAACACTTTCCTTAATATACTTAACTGCCATGCCCCCAATCGCCAAATTAGATCCAAAGAACGTATAGCACCTTGGCTTACCAGAGAAACTAAAACTAAAATCAAACTCCGTGACCTGGCTTGGAACAAATGGAGAGCCACCAAAACTCCCCTAGACCGCATTAAATTGCAACAGCTCAGAAACTCTACTAAAACAGCTATAACTCTAGACAAAAAACAGTATTTCTGCCACCTCCAGGACAAACACCAGAATAACCCAAAAAAGTTCTGGGCGGGATTCAATAACCTCCTTCATCCTGGTAAATCTACCACCCCCACCCCTGAGAAACTTATAGGGAAGGATCCTGTAGATATTGCCAACACATTTAACTCCTTTTTCACGGAAACCATTCAGTCTCTAGCCACCCAACTAACTACTACTTCCTCACCACCCAATCCTGCCAATAACTCATCCCCACTTTCCTTTAAATTAGAACCAGTACCTACCCACTACATCCGCTCCCTTTTAAAAAAACTTAGACCGACCACCCTAGCGGCAGATCACCTCCCTGCGGAATACTTACAGATAGCATCAGACGCTATCGCCTATCCCATATCAATCCTGATTAACAGAACCATAAAAGAAGCCACCATCCCATCTCTTTGGAAAATCTCATACATCATCCCTCTCCACAAAGGAGGTGCCTCCACGGAAACGTCCAACTACAGGCCGATAGCAATCCTGTCTCCATTAGCTAAAATCATGGAGCGTGTGTACACAAACAGCTTCTAAAATACCTAACCCTCAACAGCCTGTTGTCAAACTCCCAACACGGATTCCGCCCTACCACAGTACTACTACGGCCCTCCTCTCCTTTACTGATTCAATAAACAACAACCGTAACAACAAACTCATATCCGCTACTCTTTTCCTGGACCTATCAAAAGCCTTCGATATGGTCAACCACCAGCTTCTGCTCCAAACCCTGGATGGCTTACATCTCGATAACCTGGCCCTTAATTGGTTTAATGCTTACCTCTCTGGTAGGCAACAAGCTGTCTTATGGCAAAACAGGCTATCAGGCCTGCTCCCCAACACCATTGGCGTCCCTTAAGGCTCTATACTTGGTCCCCTCCTCTTCTCAATCTTCATTAACAATCTTCACTTAGTCATACCTAAAACCACCTGCATTCAATACGCAGACGATTCTACCCTTATCTGCACTGACATCTCTCTCCCTCAACTCCAAGTAAAAACCCAGCACTGTTTTGCAAAAGTTGAAAAATGGTTCTCTGAATTGAAACTATTACTTAATCCAGCTAAAACCAAATTACTGCTCTTCTTCCCCTCAGCTACCACTCCCCTAGGAAACGAACTTCTAACTCCTAATAATATATCATTCCATGTTAAATCCGCCAACGGGACCATTATAGAGCCTGTCTCCAACACCAAACTACTTGGAGTAACTATTGATCACAAGTTGAAATTTGATATACACATCACCAATTCCATTAAGACAGTGAACAAAAAACTTGGTTCCATGTATCGTATTAAGAATTTTCTCACCCCTCATGCCAAGCTTACCATTGCCCGCACTCATCTCCTCTCTACCCTCCTGTATGCTTCCCCTATCCTATCTTTCCTCAATAAGCGTGAACTTAACCTGCTCTCAGTTGCCTACAATCACATAGCCCGATTTATCACAGGTACACCTTACTGCACTCCACCACTGCCTTAACCTAAAGAAACTTGGCTGGTTGGAACTGCCTAATCTTCTCAAATTCACCCAACTCACGGAAGCATTCAAAATAATCAACCAACCTGATAGAGCCCCTGCCCTGAGCAAAATACTAACTCCCTACTCTAACCTTAACTGCCTCCGATCAGCAAATAGCATTCAAATACAAACCGTTAAATCCAAGAATTCGGGGGGCGATGCCCTCTATGCCAACTCCATAGGGAAACCCTGGAATTCCCTTCCAAATCACCTAAGACAAGTAACTTCACTTAACCAATTCAAAAACAATCTCAAAGAATTCCTAAAATCACACTGGTTATGTCCTTGTTCAAAACCAGACTAAACCTAACCATTCAACCGCAACCCTAGTCTCACACCCCTTATAGACCTTGCTCCTCCTCACCAAGGCTTCTATACTTCAAACAACCTCCTTCTCATATGAATGATTACCTAGTTACATGAATTTGACTTTTGTACTTTTATACATATGTTAATGTAAATTTTTTCTCTGAATGTTTATATACTGTTTGTCTTCTCACTATGTTGGAGCTTTTCTCCCCGGGCCTCTACTGAAAAAGGACATGTATCCAGATAGACCAGCCCGGTCAACAAATGTAAAATAAAAATAAAATAAATAAATATGTATATGGGTCTACTTCAAATTACTGAAATTTCACAACATCGAATCTCTGATCACTGAAGACCAGAGCATCGAAGTTGTAAAATATCAAACCTAAAAAAAAATCTAACAAGTGAAAACTTCTTATTTCATCTTTCCCCAGGGGAGCAAGCCA
>NC_056746.1:1315587223-1315589723 GCF_019279795.1 Protopterus annectens | reverse complement strand
TGCAGACATGTTTTGAGGGGAGAAATAAAAGAAAACAAAAAAAAAAAAAAGAGAAGAAGTTGTTAGCCAGATAAGTGTGCTAGTCCAAATACTATTTTAATGCATAATGTGGGCAAGTTGACAACACAAAGTTGTTACTGTACAACATTTACACAAGTGAATATGAATACTAGCCTTAGTGTCCTGTGGGGGGTTTGCTGCAATACTCTGGTGCTATTTTGGAATTTGTTCTAAGGTGTATGATTGGTTCTGTGATGACTAGGTTTTGGTCTGAAAGACTAGTTCCTCTAAAATAAAATACCTTTAAGTGGAGGGGTTGGGAGGGTGGCCTAATGGTCAAGGTGTTTGCCTTACAAACACAAGGTGCAGGGTTTGAGTCTCACAAGGGATAATTGGCTAGGCTTAAAATGGCTCGCAAGGGCAGTTAACTTAGTGCTAACCTATGAACCTGTGGAGGACAGTAGCAACCATTCAGCAATTTCAAGGTTAGTATGTTCAGCAAGAAAAATACCCTAGTGTCAGCTGGGAGGCAATTAAACTTTTTTTTTTTTTAATTTTACGTAGTGGTGCTCTCAAACTGTAGTGAGGTGTATAAAGCATGCTATCCTACTTTCCCCTTTAAAAACTTTGAAATCTGAGTGGAATATATTGTGAATAGTGGAATGGCATATTCTAGCTTGGTGGGGAGGTCGAACATTGATGACAATGATTTGTCTAGTTTCTTTTGTGAAGAGGGCATAGATTTTATAGGAATAAATGAAAGAGACTGATCTAATAAAGGCCTCTCTATTTTTGTTTTCTTACAGATGGTAATGGCTGATGTTTAAGGTCTAGAATATTTAGTGGCTAAGCTCAATACAATTGATTATTTGCAGTAAATCGCATAACTGAGAATTTGTTTGTATTTAGTACAAGTTTGTCATTGAACATCAACTTACATAGTAGCATGAAATCATTCTACAAATACCTTGTGATTTCTTTGTGTAAGTCATTATAATATCATCAGAATATAAAATAATATTTAAGTTGAATTGTTCCCAAGAACATCATTAACGAATAGTTATAACAACAGTCAGCTTAACACTGATCCATCTGGAACTCCCATACCTGGCAAAGGGTTGAGCTAATTGTTTGTAGGGTGAAGGTCCTATTGAATAGGTAGTCATGGAATCCGTCACATACCTCATCTGAAAAATAGCACTTTAATTCATGAGTAAATCCGTAGTGTGTTCCATACCCCAAAATAGTTTCTTTGGTCATTAAGTGATAGTGAGAGCATCATTTCTTCATAATTTCTAGATTATTTTTCTTTTACTTTCTTTGAAAGAGTTATAGTCCTTAATCTAATATACCCATAGCTGAAGCAGCCCTGGGTTTGATTCTCACACCCTCTGTTTAAAGTGTGACTTAAGCAACTTAACCAGACAGTACTCCAAGGCTAAGCCTGAATTTTGGCAATGGTACACAATTCCCCACAATATTAAACAAACAGGGAAAATGAATGAAACAACTGGGAAAAAAACAACCAGAACTGTAACCAGTAGTGCTAGTTTCCCAGAAACTGTAGTAATTACTCTCCTTGAAACCGAATAATCACTACTGTGTCGTATGGCCCACACAATAGCAGAAAAACATTATGAAGCACTGTAACATTAAGGTGACTCTAAATGCCAGCAATAATTTTGATTTCAGTTTAAGTGGGGAAAAATGCAGCAAAATATAAAAAAACAACACTTTTAAAGCAACAAACAGTAAGTGTAGATGAATAAATGTGCTTGACTACTTCTCTGATGTAAAATACAGTCAAAACACCACTTTTATTATTTGTGAGTGTGAATACAGGAGCACAGCTACCTTACAGGCTTAGAATAAATCAGCAGTGGTGCAGAGCTCTGCACAGTATAAACCCCCTACTTATTAACCCTAACGTAATATAAACAAATCCAGGGTGGCACACACACAGAGTAGATTATAAACTGTGCAGTTCTGAGTTTACTGTATGGATTGTGTTCAGATTATCGGATATTAACAAAACAAGGTTCAATGGATCCAGTAAACACCAATGGATCATATCATACGGGTTTATTCACTATCATTGCTGTATTATCCATCCATTTTTCCATAACTGCCTTTTTTAGCCCCCGCAAAGGTTAATGCTAGTATTGCACCAGGGTAAATACTAACATTCAGTAGTACAAGGATCCTCACATATGATGCATTAACAAGCTACTTCTCACTATAAAGAAACCTTGTGTCACTTTGCTATATTTTCTTTATGATTGTGGTGTTGGTCACACATCAATTCTACATTTAGCTGCTGTCTTTAATCAGTTCATTACTTCATCTTAGTTAAAATACTTTTTCATCAGCGGGTATTGTCTTCCAATTCCAAATCAGCATGTATGCTTGTGGTAGCAAATTGTCCCTGAAGGGTTCTGTCAGGGCTTGACTGTAACTCTCTCTTGTGATCTTTGTTTGGAACTTAATATAGATACTGAGT
>NC_056746.1:1315514723-1315584723 GCF_019279795.1 Protopterus annectens | reverse complement strand
ATGTGAAAAAAGCCTTAAACAGTTTAACAAAGAGAAATAAACAGTACGACTGCCATGTTAAAGCTGGCATTTATCTTTTGTTAAAAGTTCTCACTTTAAAGCTTGTTAATTATAATATTTCAAACATCTGACTATATATTGTCACATTTGTCTCTGAATTACAGGAAAATATTCAAAACACAAGTCACTCTGTTCTTTGCATTCAGAAATGTATGTGTATACAAAAGCAGATATGCAGACATAAAACTGTATAAATAGGGTGTAGACAAGGATTCTCTATGCACTCAGAGCTGTATTGTTTTTCCTGGCAGCCTGTTAAAAGTAGCTTTGTTTGCAAAGGCTAAAAAAACACTGCAAATGAATGCCTACTAAGTAACATCTGTAGAGCTAGTCTTACTCGCTTGTAAAACAAAATATTTTTATAAGAGTAGGGCCAACATCAGAAAATTATGTTTTTTATTGTATAGGGGTATTGTTAAGAGAGATGGGTGCATTTTTAAAATGTGATTTGGGTTGGTTGAAACCAGTAGAAGAGAATGACTTCAAAATATATGTTTCTAACTGCACTTCTGTATACAGCACACTCCTTTCCATGTGCTTTGATGAACTAAGCCCTTTAGGTCTGCATGTCGCAAACAGACAAAAAAGTAAATGCACAAAATAATCCAGAGCCATCATTTAGAATTAGGATTAAATACAGCAGTAGGATGTTCACAGCTACAGCAATGGCTAATGTTAAGGGTGCATCACTGAGACCTGAAATGGTTTATAATCCAGAACCCCCAGAAGAATTAGGATTAAATACAGCAGTAGGATGTTCACAGCTGCTGCAATGGCTAATGTTAAGGGTGCATCGCTGAGACCTGAAATGGTTTATAATCCAGAGCCCTCAGAAGAATTAGGATTAAATACAGCAGTAGGATGTTCACAGCTGCAATGGCTAATGTTAAGGGTGCATCACTGAGACCTGAAATGGTTTATGAGGAATGAAACTGTTCGATTGTAATGATTTGTTTTGTTAAAGAACTTTAAGGCCACCTAATAAATGGAAATGGAATATACTGTTGGGGGAATGGTTAGAGAAATTCAGAATATATTGTAAAAGGGTGAAATGTTATTGAAATTAACTACTAGAATATGCAGCTGATACCATAGACCCTTGTGTAATGTGGTTGTTTTAATATAGTTGAGACCGATACTCCATTCAACTCTCATACTATAAGGTGAGGGTATGACATGTGAAGACAAAGAGCATTAGAGAGACGATATATTTTTTTCTAACACTCTGCATTGCCATGTTTCTCTGTATAACATTTCCTAGATGTGACAATGTATACCCTCAACATGAATCACATGCAATCTGCTCTGCAGCTCTGACAAATTCTTGACCAAATAAAGTTCATATGTTTCTTACGGAGGCTGACGACATCTTAAATGATCCATTTATACTGTTCTTATTTGGTGGCTAAGGGAAAGAGTAAAGCTACTGGTTTGTAGGCTTTTATTGCTTTGTGCAACTGAGCCTGCTTGTAGACTGGCACAACATTCAATAACACAAGAAAGTAGAGTGCTTTTTAATCATGAAATAGATATAAACTTATTCTTAGCTTATAGATTCATATCTAACAAAGGAAAATATGCAATGTAGCCTTGGCTCCAGGAATATAATAATCACAATACTGTATGTGTCACTGATTTACAGAGGGCTTTTAAAACAGTGAATTACTTTTCTCGCAGGATTAAAACATATAGATTTGGTGAAGGCTGTTGCGATTGGTTCGGTAATTAGCTAGCTGACTGCATATTCACAGTATATGGTTCAGCTATATATTTCATAACAATCTGTTACTTGACATTTCAAAACTCAGTGGCATTGTATTACTCTATATACAGACAACAATGTTGTTCTACAGGAGGTCAAAACAGCTTGCCACATCCTGAAGGGATTCCAAGCTCAGCTAACACTAAGTTGTACAAAAGCTGCTACAATGCTTCCTATCACCTTACAAAAACTGTCCCAGGCTGATCTAATAGCTTTTAAAGATCCATCACTGGTTAAAAAAGTATTTGATTATTAAAATGACCAGGCATTTGTTAGATTAAAATCTTTTATATTGCACACAAGGACAGCGGGCTGCAGCAATTGGAATTCTGCTATACACTATCAAATCACCTTATTTAACATGCTAAAACAGCTGACAGAATTAATACTCTCATCTCAGATGCTGAATGCACTCCACCACTACTGGCTTTCTGTCAACTATACAATGCACATATATTACTGATAAATGATAAAGTTTGATACTTTATTTCCATCTGATACATGGGGCTGTCTGATTATTCTTTGAAATCAGAAGAAAAATAACCTTATTATAGCAAGGTTTATATCTAACAATCAGACTATAACAAACTTGTTATAGGGAAGTTCTTATGTATAAAGCATCTGTTTATAAGTAAGGGAAAACAAATATGCTGAAGCACACAAACACACACACACACACAGTAGTACCTGTGCCTTACTTAACCTGCTAACAGAACAACACACACAAACGAGCGCACGCGCTCTCTCTCACACACACACTAGTACTAATCTATGAACCTATGAACACACACACACACACACACACACACACACACACACACACATCAGTACCTGTGCCTTACTTAACCTGCTAACAGAACAGCAGATACACAAACGCGCACACACACACACACACACACACACACACACACACACACACACACACACACTCTCTCTGCATTCATGAGCAACTGCATTTGAAATTGACTAGCATACTTAAAGCTGCCACACAAATAGCAGCCAAAAGTGGAATAAACCACTAATTACCAGCAGCTTTAAAAGCTGTCAGACTTTGTTGCAAGACATTTCTGTAATTGCTAGTGTACTGGGCCAGCTCAACAACATAGATTATAAATTCATTGTTTAGCAATGCTTCATTTACTCTCAGTGGTGATTTTAATACACATCTGAACAGCAGTTATTATCTTTTTTATTAACCAATTATTCTTATAGTACATTTAGCCTCAAAAGATTTTTTCTCACCTTCAGCATATCTGTGACCCCACAAGGCTTGAAACTGTGACCCAAAAGGTTATTAGGCAATATCTTCTGCTGAGAATGTTGTGGCATCACATGTCCATGCCACGCTCTGTGTGTAACAAATCTGATCATACATCTTTATGTCATCAAAAGTGCGGTCTGTCATTCTTTTAGGATGTGAAACTAGTTAGTAATTTTCCTCTGGAAATGTTGGTGTTTATCAACTATTCTCACATTTATTGATTCGGAGGTAAAAGGCTTGGGATATCATGCTATTTGATTCTTTTGATGACTAGGGATGGAGACCAGTGATGATCACTACAGGGGGGACCATCTTCCTCATCAAATGGCTCTTCAAAACTCAGTTACTTACACCTGGCTTTAGACAATTGCTAACACTTATTCCTGGTTAATGCACCTGCTGCAGGTACAATGTCTGATCTTAGTAACGTACCACTAAGGCTCAACTCTTGAAATGATTAGGCCCTCCTGTTCTCAGTGAACACCTGCTGCTTTCCAACAAAACTTCACCGTAGTATCTTACTTATATGCAGATCATGTCTCTAAACCTGATAACTTCTTTGAAGCAGTCACCAAAGCCGTAGACGTGGGTAAGGTGGTTCACACAGCCTATCTAGATCTCGCCAAGGCTTTCGACACCATCCCCCACACTGGAATTATAGATAAACTCACTAAACTACGTATAAATCCCTATGTCACAAGATGGGTTACCAACTGGCTCACTGACAGAACCCACACTGTGAAAGTAGCAGACTCCAAATCCGACTTCAGACCAGTGACAAGTGGAGTACCACAGGGTTCGGTCCTGGGTCCTCTCCTGTTTGGTATCTACTTTTCTGAAGTACAGACTAGCACAGAAGGTCTTTGGCTAATGAAGTTCACAGATGACTGCAAACTAGGAAACATAATTGAAACTCCTAACGATGTGGACATCCTACAAAAGGGCCTCACGAAGACAGATGCCTGGTGTCAAAGCCATGGCCTCAACCTCAATGCCAAAAAGTGCATTGTCATCACCTTTGGTAAAAACTCTGTACCCATGAGCTACCACATAGGTGGTAGCCTACTTAACACTGAAAGTGTAATAAGAGACCTTGGGACACAGGTGGACAGTAGTCTCCCCTTTGATAATCACATCGCTGCAGTAGTCAGGAAATCCTTCTACATGGCACACCTCATCACAAAAGGTTTCTCATCCAGGAAAAAAGAGGTCATTGTTCCCCTCTACTCATCACTCATTAGACCCATTATAGAGTACAACGCCCCTTTTGGTATGTACCTCACAAGACATCTACTGGAAAGGCCGCAGAAATACCTCACAAATAGGATTACTGGCCTCAAACAGATGCCCTACGCAGACCATCTCAAAAAACTCCAGCTTTATTCCATCGCATATCACCTACTCAGAGGCAATCTCTGCCTAACATACAAAGCTATGTCAAACCCAGAGCTGTTGGACATGCTCCACTTAAAGAAATCCCAATCCCTCTGAGCTACACGCTCTAGGGACCTAAACCTTGTCACTACAATAAACAGAACATGCTGGAAGGATAGATTCCTGTCCCAGAGACTCCCCATACTCTGGAACAAACTGCCTATCTATATCAAACAAAGCTCCTCATTAGCACTCTTCAAGAAAAATCTTGATGATTGGACGGGAAATAGGAAATTCACCCCGGGGATCACCTCTGTGGCTCTGCTTGACAGGGGCACAGGAAAATAATTTTCTTAGGTGGCGAAAGCCGGGGTACCTTTTTGGCTAGGCTTATATAGGCCCTAGGGCCAATAGCCTAGTACCTATCTATGAACCTATGTTACCTACATTTATCTGTTTACACATTGCTCAGACCCATAGCTGTTTTAAAATTCTATTGTGCAACATTAATAATTAAACTTACAACATATTTAGGCAAGTTATTTCTTTTAACAGATAGTCCTTAGTACTGCTAGGGCTTTTTTTTCTAAGATCACTGAGTCCATTTACATTACTTCAGGTCATTCTAAGCAAGCATCACCTGCAGTTAGAGCATAGACCTTACATAAATGACTTCAAGGTTCAGTTTTATTAAGGCTCTGTGGGACAGACTACAAGTTTTTTGATGCAAGAATACTAATGCTCCATTTTTGTGACAGTTGTGGCAGTTCATCAGCATTGACATGTTATTTTGTTTCTTTATACTCAATATCATATAAATGTCCTACTAAGAGTGAGAACCAGTATATTAACCCTTCTGCAATTATCATGCCAACTTCCTTTTGGGAGTCTGAATATGGCAACAGTGGTTGGTGATCTATAATCAATATCATTTTTTTTCTGTAAGTATTGGTGGAATCTCTTTATTGTCTAGATAAAGCTAAGACATCTTCTATCTATATGGACATATATGCATTCAAATTCAGTGAACTTCAAGCAAACACAGCTGGGTGTCTTTGTGCTAGCGTGGAGTTGATGCAATAGGACAACAAAGACGTATCCGAGACTAAATAAATATGAAAAGTTAGGTGGATCAAAATGCATAATCATTTCATCCGACATGATCATTTTTTTCTAACTTCTTTAAGAAATTGTTTTTAGTTTTGACCTCCATGGCTGGAATGAAAAGTCTCTAGTAGTCATTTGCTCTCCTACCATCAGACCCCCCTCAGAACAACCAACTTACACCCAAAGAGCTGGGGTGGCAACCTGGCATCACAGTTGGTGAATAATTATCGGTCTTCAGGGTGAAGGAGAGGAGACTGCGGTATCCAAGCATAGCATCATCTTCTAACCTTGTTTTTATATGATGTGCAGTTTTCCCCTGGAGGAGTTGGCATGCAATGATGTAAACATGCACACATGAGTTGATGTTTGCCTTTTCCTCAATATGTAAGAATGCCAGTGTGGCTCTATTGCTGCTCTCCAGCCACTACTGGAGAACTGCCAGAAACTGCCATGCAATCCATCAAGGTAGACAAGCTGGCAGTTTATTATCGGTTTAGCTTCATATGTATGAAACTGTATTGTGCGATTGCACATTTGTGCAACTTTACATGCCAAATAACGTTACGTGTCTGAATCAAAATGTCGAAAATGGTTTACTGGAAACCCAGATTTGACCATTTTCAAACTGCATCACAAGTGCACTCCTTGTGACATTTGGAAGACATTTTCTGATGTCTCCAAACATTGTTATGCAGGGGGGCAAGCCCCCCACACCCCTGCTAATTTAATATACTAACTCCAAGATCGCACTACAGTGAGGGAAGAGGTACATGTTCCGATTCCCACTGTAGTGTGATCTGCATTCAGAAAGCCAAATTCACATGAGCAAATGCACATTGGCATTCACTTAGTTGTGATTTCAGCAATACGTGGTTCGTCATTACTGACTTTTGAAATCGTCCTTTCGTACATCTACCGTCACACGTGCTTCACACATATGAAGGTAAACATTTATTATCTACCCCCATCCAGCTTTCCAGCTTCCTGAGTAACTGTATGATCTGAGGATACAAGTTTTGCAGGCACACACCTTGCCTTTTTGCCAGTGGATCATGTTTTCAGACATTTCCATTCCTATCTGTCCATTCTATAGAATACATTTAATGGCTGCAGCACTATTCAAAATTAGGAAACACTTGTGATATTTATTTGCCATTCACAAGAATGCTATTGACTGTACCACATTCTGAGAGCTGTATGCCTTCACTTTAGCTTGAGACTTGTGTGTCCATATTTGCCAACCAAATGTGCAGAGTATGACATTTTCTTCTTGAAAAAATCAGACTTGCACTTTTTTTAATCAAAACTAAAATTCTTTTGTCCTATATAGATCCAAGACAAATTATTTTAGCTAATAGGGATATTTTCTAGTTTATTTAACTGCTTATAATTCTCTGCTCTTGCCAGGGAAACACCTCAGTATCATTGCATTCTCAGAAGTCCTTGTAGTTCATGATTCGTAGTCTCTGGCCAAATGCCAGAAGTGGTTGCAGCTTAATAAGTTTTAGAGTGACCAGCCTTTGTGCACTAAACTGTAGATGTTCCATGAAAGAATCTTCTAGCTACCTGTGCTAAATGAATTTATACATTGATCATTCATCCAATCAAGCATGCAAAAACATCTTCAGTAAATGACAGCTGATATAGTGTCTTTATCATTGGATTAACTGAGGTTGCATGAGCTTCATCCATAAAATCATTCTTCATCTTTACTTTCTTAGGTCATGGACTTTGATTGGATTAACTGGGGTTGTATGAGCTTCTTCCATAAAATCATTCTTCTTCTTTACTTTCTTAGGTCATGGACTTCAGATATAGTCCATTCTCTGCACTGGGCTTTAAACAACAACAACCCTGTACTTGCCAGTTAACATGGTTCGTGTGACACCTTACATAAAACATAAAGCACCACAGTAGATCATCAATCTGTGGGCTAACATCTGGTTAAACTTCTGTCTTTGCCTTTATGCCCATGTCTTAGCAAACGTTTGCTTATTATCTGTCAGTAATTGTGACCTGTCTTCTATGGCACATTTAATATTCCTCCTGGCAGCCAGAAGCCAGAGACAGTTTCTTAACTGCAGGCAAAGTGTCTGCAGTTTGTTTTACCCACTCTGTGGAAGCAATGCTGTCCCCTCCTGTACCACATATGTAGAAGTCTAAATTATGCAGTTTCTGTTCATTGGGCCTCAGGAATAGTTACTTTGCCCACCAGAGACAGGTTCTCATCTGTATATGTCTGCAGTGGCAGTTTTGACTTATTCACTGGAATGCTTAAACATATTTGTTAACAATGTTGCACAACAATCACAGACAGTATAGTTTATTTATCCAGCTCCATCATATTATAAATGTCATGTTTACTATTTCCTGAGTGATCAAAATAATTTCTCTAATTCAGTTCATGTTATAAAGTTATGACCCCATTAGATAATACCATTAAGCCATCTTTTAAACTCAGCTTTGTTAGACCCCTCTCTTCCTACATACAGCATTTTGTACATTTGGAACTAGGATTTCAATCCTGCCTACTTTGTTTTTCAGTTCTGTTACATTTATCAGTAGAAGCTTCAGTGATAAAACAGGTAGTGCAGTTGTCTTAAATCTTGGAAGATCAGACATTTATGAGTTGTATTTCCACACCTAGTACTTGGATTCAGTTTCTAATCCTGACTCTGCAGTGCAGAGTAAGTGACTGACTGTAGCACGTTAAACCTACATCTTATCTGCCGGAGTTGGCTGTACCTCAGGTGGATGTAGAATAATTCATAATGTTTGTGGGGTCTTAGTATAAATTGATATATACAAAAATGTTAATTCAGGAAGAAATACAACAAATGAGACGAACAACTCAACTGCATACACATCTTCGTATACAAAAAAAAGAAAACATATGTGAGGAAGCTATGAGAAACATAAATGCCACTAGCTTTCCTGAGAATTTAAGTGAGCCAGAGTTAACGGCTCTGAAAAACTTAAAAGGCAACACGGACATAAGAATTATGAAGGCTGACAAGGGGGGCAAAATAGTAATTATGGAAAATTCACAATATATAAACTCAATGGAAGCTTTGTTAATGGACAGACATGTCTATCAAGAAGTAGATACTAAGATGATACAAAAAAGTTTTTTTAAGATTAGATACTACTTTATTTGATATGTTTAGTCAAGATGAAATAGACTATGCAACATATAGTTTCCTATTAGTTGAATTTCCTAAAATGGGAAACATGTTTGGTATCCCAAAACTACAAAAAACCTGTTTGATCCCCTTTTAGGCCAATTATCTCAGCCCCCAAATGTAAGACAGAAAATATCTCCATTTGGTTAGATTACACTTTGAATCCAATAGTACAACGTTCTAAATATTATTTAAAAGACTCTTGGCATCTATTGGAACAGCTTAGAGAATTACAACCTCTGACATCTGAATTCTTTCTTGCTTCCTTGGATGTACAATCTTCATACACTTGTATTGATCATGAATTTGGAATTGAACATTTAAGACAATATTTGGTTGCTAACACAAATTTAAGTAATATTAAGGTTAACACAATTTGTAGTCTTATGGAATGTGTATTACAAAACAACTTTTTCAAATTCAATGATAAATTTTATAGGCAAGTTTCGGGTGTGGCAATGGGGGCAAGGAGTAGCTCCGCCTATGCAAATCTGACTATGGCACAATGGGAAAACACTTTCGTGGCAAATTCTATTTACAAAGACAAGATCATCTTTTACACCAGATACATAGATGATCTGTTTTTCTATGGAATGGTACCTTACAGGAATTTCATGACTTTGTTCATTATTTGAACAACACTACAAATTGTCTAACATTCACTGTTGGTGAATTTGGAACTAACATCAATTTTTGGATTTACATTTAAGTTATGACAATGTACTTAAAAATTTTCAAGTTCCATATATAGAAAACCTACATTTGCAAATCAGTATCTGCACAAAAACAGTATACACCCTTACCACATGAAGAAAGGGGTTATAAAGGGTCAATACATTCGCCTAAGCAGGTTGACATCTGACAATGAGATTTTTCTGAGTGAAACAAATAATCTAAAGATTTTTGTCAATAGAGGTTATAAGTTGGCATGGTTAAAAACAATAGAAAGAGAAGTAACATTTCTTCGCGGAGACCACAGCAAGGCCTATTTTAACAGTAGGGTCACTGGTCACAGAAGTAACAACTAAGAACAATAAGGAATTTAGTGGTTCCTTTTGCTACCCATTTCTAATGAGATGTGGCTTATTAAAGACATTATTGTAAATAACTGGAAGATTATCTTGGGTAACCAAGATTTAGCAAACATTTTAGGCATTAAACCAATGTTCACTTTCAAAAAAGTAGTTAATCTAAAAAGTATACTTGAGAAAAAGGAAAACAGATGTACTACAAATAGAACGGGTGTCATACAAACTAAAGGCACCTTTTCTTGCCACTGTTGTAAACAGTGTAGATACATCACTAATTCATCTTTTGTACACTTTAAGCATTTACGAACAACACATTGGTCAAAACAGTATTTTACATGTCACAGTACTATGGTTGTTTATTTTGCTCAGTGCCAAACATGTCCAAGTTATTATGTGGGAATGACCACAAGAGCCTTGAAAGTCAGAATTAGTGAACACATTTTGGCTATAAAGAAAAAGGCATTCTATCATTTGTAATGAATTTAAAAAGTTTACATTTGCTGTTCTAGATAGTGTAAATAGTGTAACATTTGGTGGTAATTTCAAACTTTTATTAGAATGTAAAGAGTCCTTTTGGCAAATATTTTTAGGAGCTGACAAATTTCCAGGTCTCAATGAAACTATAAATATGAGATGTTTCCTGGAAATTAATTCATAATTTTTATTGTGAAATCACATATTCAAATGATATAGTTATATTAGTGTTAAACATATACTTGAGAAGTATTTATTTAGGATGTTTTAAGAGTTCATATGTACTATATATAGTTTTCAGTAATTTTTTATGGTATGTCTTTAAATTTTATTCATTGCCATCAATTATGTATGTAAATGAATTGTGATTGAATAGTACTTAAACAGGTGTATGGATGGTGAAGTTGTTTCTGAGGAAGTTCACAGAAGATTAAAGTGAATGAAAGCGCTAAAAACAACTTGTGGAGTCTCATAATTTGCAGCTGGGTTTAAGCTGACTTCGTTTTTCCAGAGTTACTAAGAGTGAGAATCAGTATATTAACCCTTCTGCAATTATCATGCCAACTTCCTTTTGGGAGTCTGAATATGGCAACAGTGGTTGGTGATCTATAATCAATATCATTTTTTTTCTGTAAGTATTGGTGGAATCTCTTTATTGTCTAGATAAAGCTAAGACATCTGCTATCTATATGGACATATATGCATTCAAATTCAGTGAACTTCAAGCAAACACAGCTGGGTGTCTTTGTGCTAGCGTGGAGTTGATGCAATAGGACAACAAAGAAGTATCCGAGACTAAATAAATATGAAAAGTTAGGTGGATCAAAATGCATAATCATTTCATCCGACATGATCATTTTTTTCTAACTTCTTTAAGAAATTGTTTTTAGTTTTGACCTCCATGGCTGGAATGAAAACTCTCTAGTAGTCATTTGCTCTCCTACCATCAGACCCCCCTCAGAACAACCAACTTACACCCAAAGAGCTGGGGTGGCAACCTGGCATCACAGTTGGTGAATAATTATCGATCTTCAGGGTGAAGGAGAGGAGACTGCGGTATCCAAGCATAGCATCATCTTCTAACCTTGTTTTTATATGATGTGCAGTTTTCTCCTGGAGGAGTTGGCATGCAATGATGTAAACATGCACACATGAGTTGATGTTTGCCTTTTCCTCAATATGTAAGAATGCCAGTGTGGCTCTATTGCTGCTCTCCAGCCACTACTGGAGAACTGCCAGAAACTGCCATGCAATTCATCAAGGTAGACAAGCTGGCAGTTTATTATCAGTTTAGCTTCATATGTATGAAACTGTATTGTGCGATTGCACATTTGTGCAACTTTACATGCCGAATAACGTTACATGTCTGAATCAAAATGTCGAAAATGGTTTACTGGAAACCCAGATTTGACCATTTTCGAACTGCATCACAAGTGCACTCCTTGTGACATTTGGAAGACATTTTCTAATGTCTCCAAACATTGTTATGCAGGGGGGCAAGTCCCCCACATCCCTGCTAATTTAATATTGTTCCGATTCCCACTGTAGTGTGATCTGCATTCAGAAAGCCAAATTCACATGAGCAAATGCACATTGGCATTCACTTAGTTGTGATTTCAGCAATACGTGGTTCGTCATTACTGACTTTTGAAATCGTCCTTTCGTACATCTACCGTCACACATGTGCTTCACACATATGAAGGTAAACATTTATTATCTACCCCCATCCAGCTCTCCAGCTTCCTGAGTAACTGTATGATCTGAGGATACAAGTTTTGCAGGCACACACCTTGCCTTTTTGCCAGTGGATCATGTTTTCAGACATTTCCATTCCTATCTGTCCATTCTATAGAATACATTTAATGGCTGCAGCACTATTCAAAATTAGGAAATACTTGTGATATTTATTTGCCATTCACAAGAATGCTATTGACTGTACCACATTCTGAGAGCTGTATGCCTTCACTTTAGCTTGAGACTTGTGTGTCCATATTTGCCAACTAAATGTGCAGAGTATGACATTTTCTTCTTGAAAAAATCAGACTTGCACTTTTTTTAATCAAAACTAAAATTCTTTTGTCCTATATAGATCCAAGACAAATTATTTTAGCTAATAGGGATATTTTCTAGTTTATTTAACTGCTTATAATTCTCTGCTCTTGCCAGGGAAACACCTCAGTATCATTGCATCCTCAGAAGTCCTTGTAGTTCATGATTCGTAGTCTCTGGCCAAATGCCAGAAGTGGTTGCAGCTTAATAAGTTTTAGAGTGACCAGCCTTTGTGCACTAAACTGTAGATGTTCCATGAAAGAATCTTCTAGCTACCTGTGCTAAATGAATTTATACATTGATCATTCATCCAATCAAGCATGCAAAAACATCTTCAGTAAATGACAGCTGATATAGTGTCTTTATCATTGGATTAACTGGGGTTGCATGAGCTTCATCCATGAAATCATTCTTCATCTTTACTTTCTTAGGTCATGGACTTTGATTGGATTAACTGGAGTTGTATGAGCTTCTTCCATAAAATCATTCTTCTTCTTTACTTTCTTAGGTCATGGACTTCGGATATAGTCCATTCTCTGCACTGGGCTTTAAACAACAACAACCCTGTACTTGCCAGTTAACATGGTTCGTGTGACACCTTACATAAAACATAAAGCACCACAGTAGATCATCAATCTGAGGGCTAACATCTGGTTAAACGTCTGTCTTTGCCTTTATGCCCATGTCTTAGCAAACGTTTGCTTATTATCTGTCAGTAATTGTGACCTGTCTTCCATGGCACATTTAATATTCCTCCTGGCAGCCAGAAGCCAGAGACAGTTTCTTAACTGCAGGCAAAGTGTCTGCAGTTTGTTTTACCCACTCTGTGGATGCAATGCTGTCCCCTCCTGTACCACATATGTAGAAGTCTAAATTATGCAGTTTCTGTTCATTGGGCCTCAGGAATAGTTACTTTGCCCACCAGAGACAGGTTCTCATCTGTATATGTCTGCAGTGGCAGTTTTGACTTATTCACTGGAATGCTTAAACATATTTGTTAACACTGTTGCACAACAATCACAGACAGTATAATTTATTTATCCAGCTCCATCATATTATAAATGTGATGTTTACTATTTCCTGAGTGATCAAAATAATTTCTCTAGTTCAGTTCATGTTATAAAGTTATGACCCCATTAGATAATACCATTAAGCCATCTTTTAAACTCTGCTTTGTTAGACCCCTCTCTTCCTACATACAGCATTTTGTACATTTGGAACTAGGATTTCAATCCTGCCTACTTTGTTTTTCAGTTCTGTTACATTTATCAGTAGAAGCTTCAGTGATAAAACAGGTAGTGCAGTTGTCTTAAATCTTGGAAGATCAGACATTTATGAGTTGTATTTCCACACCTAGTACTTGGATTCAGTTTCTAATCCTGACTCTGCAGTGCAGAGTAAGTGACTGACTGTAGCACATTAAACCTACATCTTATCTGCCGGAGTTGGCTGTACCTCGGGTGGATGTAGAATAATTCATAATGTTTGTGGGGTCTTAGTATAAAATGATATATACAAAAATGCTAATTCAGGAAGAAATACAACAAATGAGACGAACAACTCAACTGCATACACATCTTCGTATACAAAAAAAAAAGAAAAAATATTGCAGGAACTTTATATTTCTCTTTCAGACCCCATTAACACATTCTACAGCAGTCCTTTGCTTAATGTGCAAAATGTCTCCACAAAAACCTTTCCAAATTGTCAAACACCATGTATCATAACCTTATCTATAGTCTTTGGTTTCTGCAAAGAAAGACTTTTATACAGACCATACACAATTGATTCAGATGTGACATTTCTGAAAAATGCAATGGTCATTGTATATGATAATAACACCCCAAGATTGCTGCTTGTAAAACATGTGAAATAGTCTCTAAAACCTCACATCCCTCAATATGGTATATATAACCTTTCACACATTCTGTATATCATTCTTACCTTTACTGAAATTTTACAATGAAATAAATTCTAAAATAAATCCCAAAAAAGTAAGTTGTACCACAGTCATTGACACCTATTTTAATACTTACTTAACTTTCTTCCTCAACCGCCTCCTAAGTCTCTATGTTCTAATATTTATCCATAATTATTTTGCATCAATTTTTCCATTTTCAAAAATCTATAGCATATTTCTATAATAATTTTTCAAACATGTTTGTACATAATGTCCACTAGATCCCTACAGTGTGTCTTTAATAATAAACCTAATTCATTCCATGGATATTGAAACATCAGGGAAATGTCCTTCAATGTAACCTAGCCAAAAATGCAAGATGATTAATCATATATAAACCCCTTTTATTGGATGGAGTATATAATATATCCCTTTTTATCCAGTTCAATCTATCCCTTCCAAACAACAGAAAAAATCAATATTAACAACTCAGTGTCCAGCTCTTTCAAAAAGGGATAATCCATTACACACACATGCAAGTTTGCCCAACAAAGCTGATGTCAACAAAGATGTCTTTTTTTCCTTAAAAGATTTACATCCATCTCCAAAATTAAGGCAACATTACCCCCCAAAACCAAACCCAGTGCTTATATAATTTGAGTAGAAAAAGAAATATCTTTATTCTGCACTGTAGCATTGTGTCCTTCACACTTAGCCATATTCAAAGTCAAACCACAATGTTGTAAAGCATCAATCACAGAATGCATTACAAATTTATCTTTCCAAATCAATACTCCATCATTAGCAGAAATTATCAGAATTGTCAACAGATACTTGATCTCCACCAGTCTGTCCAAAAGACTGGTTTTCGAAGTAATCATATCAACCACTATATTCATTAAAAAATAAATAAGAAAATACTCAAAGCATGTCTTTGATTAATGGTAGAGCATTCAATTTGTATCCTCTTTTGGATCCAACTATTTACCCCTGGACTAAGTTGAGTATTATTATATACCATCCTAACAAAGTTCTGAAATCCTTTCCTAAACCCATAATTCTCCAGTCACTGATGCATTAAACCACAAGGGTCATTATCTAAAGCTCAAATTTATCTCCTACTACTTAAGCAATCTGCCTTCCCCATTTCAATTTCAGCAGCTTTCATCCATAGTGAAACATTTAGATTTTGTAACTATTGTCCCTTCCTAATTCCATCTATCTCCTGTTCAAAAGGATCCCCAGAAATCTTGATATGCATGACTTTGCAATGTAGTGACTTTTTATAATGTGTTTTCAAAAGAAATAAAGGTATCCCAGTTCTTCAAACTGACCTTCTCATCACATATCCAAATAAAGTGCACTATCCCTTCAAACATCTATATAATAACACTTGGCATGCACTATCCCTTCAAACATCTATATAATAACACTTGACATGATGCACTGTCCCACATTATTCATAGTATCTTGTTTCTTGACAGACTGTCTTACAACATGACAAGGTTTACCTCTATAGTAACATTGCTCAAGTTATTTTACTAGAATGCACTTCACCTACAATTCACAACTTGAACTATAGTATATAAATGTGCCACCATTTTATTGTCTATAAAAAGACTTCAACTTCCAGCCCTCATTCCAAACATAATCAGTCTATAGTCTTCTTAATATATTCCACAAACTCACAATAATGTAGCAGTTGAGACTTACTCTGGTGCCGCTCCAGCACTAGAGATTGGAACTGAATAAATACCACACATTTTTGTATACATCAAAATTCTGCATTTGAATCCCTGACCAAGGTACAATATATTGTCCATCAGGAAATGTATCTAGCACTCTTTTAACAACAGGTCCCATTTCAAAACCTACACCAGTTTTTTTTTTCCTCCAAATGAAGAGAATGCGTGTCAATATCATTAACCATTATGTTTTTCTAAATTATATGGAAGTCAGGAATATCCAGAGGAAGACTGTAAAAATGTACCAATAAATGTCTTTTCATCAAGTCCAAAAACTGCTGCCACTTGTGGACATCAGTGGCAATTCCCAATGCTCGTTAAAATGCAGTCAATGTTACAAGAGGCAGCATATTTCCCTTTGGTGTAGAGGTCTGTGGGTTCTAGTCCCACACCAGATAGATGGATTGCTGACACTGTAGTGCAACATAAGAGGAGGTGCTGCACTCCTGAGTGTATCATCCTTTGGATGAGATGTTAAACTTAGGTCCCATCTGCTTGAGTTGGTGGTAGCTCAGGTGGATGTAAAAGATCCCATTGCACCTATTGAAAAGAGTAGAGAAGTTTCTGATACTCTGGCCAAATTCTTCCCTAATAGCATAAACACCACCTCAGGTCTCCCCTAAAAAAAGGAAACTAGCCTAGTAGGACTAACATCTTAAAGAAAGGATAAATTAAAATTCTTACATTGGATTTCTTATGTCACCATGTGTTAAAGATGTTTTAATTTTTTTTTTATTTGTGTGTGGGTATTTTTGTTTTTTTTTTTAATGTTGACTGAATATTAGATGTCATGTAGTTTCAGGTCACATGATTGCTATGCGTATATTTAAATGTTTTATGTGAGAGGCTTTATTAATCTGAAAAAGTCATGTATTGTTTGTTAGATAAAATTTGTTTACAAATAAACTAAGTTGAAAATTTCCTTTTGAGTCTCCATGATTTTGCTGGTGATGTTTGTCTGTTAGTTTGGTGAATATATTGGCATAAAATGTCGCATCACATTTAATATAAACATCAAACAAATTGAAAACAGAAATAAAGTGAACAAAAAATAATCAAACAAAAAATGGAAACTCTTTCCCTTTCTGATCAATTAAAGTAAAAAAAAATAATAATCTGTCATAAATTGATTGTATAATAGTACTGTTATGGAAAGGATATGTAGGGTTGGGATTAGGGGCAAGAGTAAGTATAGGGTTAGGGATTGAGTATGGTGAACAAGGGCACCAACCCCCATCCCAAATCCCAAACCTTCATATCGGAGTACCATATACTCTTTTCATAAATAAAAGGATGCATACAAACATGTGCACGCATGCACACAAGCACACACACACACACACACACACACACACACACACACTTACACACATAACCACAGTGCCATAAATTTTGTGACAATCGAAAGTTTCAGCATTGCTATCCACTACTACTTACCTTTTATGCAATAATTCAAAATTCATCTGTTTCAGCATTTGACAAACTAAACATTATGACTAAGCTCAGCACTAAAAAAAATTCAATGATTAAATGATCCTGTGAAAAAACATGCTGTATATGTATATATATATATATATATATATATATATATATATATATATATATATATATATATATGTCTAATTTGAAACATCTAAAACCCTTAACATCGAATTTCTTAACATCTAACACTACAAAACCCAAGAAAATAACACCTCCTCCACATATAACAACACCAAACTACCAAACACACTTTTTACTATGTTTCTGCAGGGGGGCAATCCCCCCTGCATCCCCTGTAAATTAAATATGCCAACTCCAAGACTACACTACAGTAGGAAAGAGTTAATTTCCTAACCCGACTGTATCAAGCCCCCCCCCTCCAGAAATGTACTAAAAAGCGTGTTTGGTAGTTTGGTGTCATTATATTTCGTTATATGTGGAGGGGATGTTATTCATGTGATTTGTACTGTTAGATGTTATGAAATCTGATGTTATGGGTTTTAGATGTTTTGGGTTTTAGACATTCTGTCTCAGTGTTATGAAATTAGTTGTTATGGGTTTTTAATGTTTTGAAGGGGACCTATATATATATATATATATATATATATATATATATATATATATATATATATATATATATATATATATATATATATATTTATATATATGTATGGAGAGAGAGAGAGACATATATATACATATATGTATGGAGAGAGAGACATATATATATATATATATATATATATATATATATATATATATATATATATATTTATATAGATAGATAGATATATAGATATGTGTGTGCGTGTGTTTATCTCTCACATAGGAGTGAGCATTCAAAGGAGTTAATTAAAATAATTTTGATTCAATAAAGTAGTTATTCATTGTGGAAGTGTTTCCTGAGGTAATGGGCTAGGCTGAGATACTTTTATAGGGGATATTATATTGTAAATGGTTAGCCATAACTATCTAGGTAGATATTTTCATATTATTGAAGTAGTTACACTTGTCTCTATGTACCATGCTTCTATAGTATTTCTGATATATGTATTTTTGGTGATTAGAAATAGAATTATGGCTTTTCACAGTTTTCCACACTGAATCTCAAAAGACATTAATTGCTTTGTGTGAAATGATGAGTAAGATGCAGTTGTGAGGTTCATTCTTTTTGTCTAGAAAGGAGCAAATGAATTTAATATATTTAGAAATGTGCTATTGAAGTACTCTTCTCTAGCCGCAAAGGGGAATGTTTTTAGTGATGCACAGCTGCATTGAGATAGTAATGAGTTAAAAAGGAAATGCTAATATTGTTTTGCTAAGCAAACATAAGACTAGGTACTTTAGTTAATTTTAGTTGACTTCCAGAATAATAAATATTGAATTACGGCTGCTGACAAAATCTGTTAGCATCCCTACTTCCGTAGCACTATTAGAATCAGTAGTTCAGATACAGTTTAGAATATCAGCTGAATAAAACTATACATTTATCTTTGTTGACTGAATATATTCAGTCTAGTCTATGCTGGCATTTCCTGGAATTGTGATGTCATTTGTTAGAGATGTTGTGAACCAGGAAGGATATATAGAATAAGGAGTTGGATTTGGTTGCGTTAGTTAAGACATATTGTAGTATGCCGCACTTAAGATGAGTAAACAGTGGAATTGATACATTCATTTATGACACCTTCAAGGGTTTTTTTTTTGGGGGGGGGTAGATTACTGCAACACCATTTGATCTTTTGAAGGAGCTGTCAGTATGCATTATATTGAAACCAGACAGAAGGACTATCAAGGATTGTTGATTTTAACAATGTTTCTGTGATTGCTAATTAGTTAAGATAATATTGGGCAATCCAGAGGTATAATACTGTTATTTTATTACAAATACTTCTGTATGTAGATGACAGTTGTGCAGCTCAATTTGATAATTATGTTGACTCTAAGCAGGTGCTCATCTGGAGTCAGTATCTTCACTGAGAAGGAAATAAATCACGATGATTTAACAGGTTCTCTTTTGGTGCGTTAAACAATGTATAGAAAGTGTTTCTTCTCTGAGAGATAAGGCAAATCTGTTACTAATGAAGAGAAACTGACTGAAATGACATTGTATTTCATTTTCTGGGATGACTGGGACTTAGTAATGGTGATAGAATATGGGACTTTATAATACTGGCAATTGTAGATACACAGATTTTGGTACTGGTGATTAGCATAAGAAAGAATTAGAAGAGAATTAGGTTTTTTAAATACTATTAGAAAAGTATTGTGAGACTGGCCAGTTATGTAGAAAGAAGTTTTAAGATGTAATATATTTAGTGTATAGGTTTTTCTTATTAAAGTAACTGTATTAATTTTAAGAAGACAGTTCAAGTGAGAAAATGAGGAAACCTTTGTTTATTTAGTTTTGTAAAGTTATATTAAAAACACACACACACACACTCACACTCAGCACTTAAAACAAATTTTGATTTATTATTTTATAATTTTACATAATACCAAGAGCTGTAAATTGAGCAAGTTCTTATCAGTAAAGTTATAGTATATGAACAGGTAGTAACAAGAAAAGTAGATTACAATGACACTGTCTGCTTGTACAATACATTTCCTGTCCACATAATTGTAACAGATTAGTGCCAAAAAATATTATTGTGTTAGGTCATAGACTGTACTGTTGTATGTAATAAGACTGAATTTATTAATTAGGCATGCATGTCAGATTTCAGAGTTGTTCAGTATTTAATGACAAAAAAAGTGGATGGTGCTTGAAAAGATATAAATATACCCACCTGAGGGATGGCCAGGGAAGGGCTGGTAGGATAGTGGCGAAGCTGACAGTGCAAGGCAGCCTGAGGCAGTAGCCAGTCAGTATCTACATGTGCACTGAGGAGAATATTGGTTGTACTAAAGATGAGGACAGGAGAGATGTAAGTGCAAGAGAAACATGTCAGAACTTATGTGAATAAAAAACCTTGCCATGAGCAATGTGCGCAAAAATAATACACACAACTTATGTTTTGTAATAGGTGCAGTTATGCTTGAAAGAGAAGAAGACTTGTTTTTGGATGCACTGATTACTTGAGGCTATTTTTTTCCCTGCCATGATAGTATAACTCTGACAGTAGCTGAAACAGCAAACAGAGTATCAAAATGCTGACAACAAAAGGTTGACAATGTGAATGTCAGCATTCTTCTATGTATGTGCTTAGCAACAACCATTGCAATATTGCATTGCATTTCCACACCTCTTATAATTATTTATGCACAATGTCGGGGAATGGGCATATTTTTCAGCCCTGATATATGGATCACCTTCAGATGCCCGTTTAGTGTTGAGGAGGCGGACAGGTAAGTCGAGATTTGTGTGTCACCTGTCTGTCAACTAAAGGGAAAGTATTCTCACATATATATATATAGATGTGTGTGTGTGTGTGTGTGTATGTATATGTGTGTGTGTGTATATATATATATATATATATATATATATATATATATATATATATATATATATATAAAATGTATTTCCATTTGTTTACCAGGAAAATCCAACTGGGCCAAAGCAGGCCCATTTTTAGTGGAGGCCAGGAGAGAAAAGCTCCACAGATACAATGCTTTGATAGTTTGTTTGTGTCTTTCGGCTTTTCCCAGTTAGGGGTCGCCACAGCGGAACTCCAGTCCACTAATGATTGGCAGTTGATTTTTACATGCCAAAATACCAGCTCTGACGCACAACCTTAAACAAAGGTACGCCCATTCACGTATGTTTCCATGCAGAAACGCTCTAGCTGAGAATCGAACCGGACAGCGTCTTACAGTGAGGCGACAGCGCTACCGCAGCACCACCACCGCGGGTCAGTGTAATGCTTTGATAGTACATAAGGCAATTTGAGTGTTACAGAAAGTTAGCAAAAATGCAACTAAAAATATGAAATGTTAACAGTACTGAATTCAGATAAATTGTAGAGGTGCAATAAATAGTATAGAACTCAAAATTGACCTTTCTAAGAACATAAATTTACATTTGAGTGAATACAACAATTATCAGGACAGCAAAGTTAAATTTGGCATGGTAATGGCTAGTAGATAAATGGAAAAAAGAAAAACAAAAAAAAAAAGGAAGGGTAAGATGTGGAATGGACAGGCCAGCGGATTTTAACTGTGGAAGTTCGAGGGAGACAACCAGGAGAAATGAGGGAAGAGAAAATGGAAGTAGGAAAGGGAAGAGCACAGGTAGCAGAGAGTGTTGAAAGGGTGTAGGCGCGATAGTTAATCAGGTCCAGAGCAGGAGCAGAGCCATGCGTGTTTGAGGTGTTCCCTTTGTAGCTCTTTAAATTTACAAGTATTGTCTATATTGAGTGTATATTGAGGTATATCATTCCTTATCTTGGTAATTTTATGTGAGTATAAGGAGTCCCCATTTATGTTGTTTGACCTGCTGACCTTCTAGAGTAGTTTATTAGATGACCTTAAAGTTCTGGTGCTAGTGTAGGGTTGGATGAGTTTACTAATGGATGGACCATTGTCAGTGCATAACAGGATGGAGTGTGTGAGTGCAGGTTGGTTATATGTTAATAGGTTGGGGAGTTCTAACTAATTGAGCTAATGAAGTATTGAGCAGTGATGGGTCCTTGTACGTTGGTTGCCAGTGAATCTGGCTACTTTGTAGTAATAGGATTCTAGTTTGGCCAAGTCACATTATCTTAGATTGGTAAAAATGGGTGAGACGTATAATACACTAGATAGAAGGTGAGTTCTACTGATGGCTTGTCAGGTGGTTTCAGTTAATAAGGGCTTTATTCTATACAATGTGCCAAGTTTGGTGTGTACTTTCTTGGTAACTATGTCTAAGTAATTATCAAATTTCAGGTCCTTGTCTATGATGACTCCTAGTAGCTTTGTAGAATCAACCGGCTCAATACAGGTATTATGATGAGTAAATGGCAAATTAACTAAGGTCTGAAGATTTTCTGCTGTTCGAGAAACATATTAGTTTAGTTTTAGATGGGTTGAGGATAAGTTGAGACTGGTTAAAGTATCTTTCTATGTCTAGGAAGGATTGTTCAGTTTTGATAAGAAGAGAATGTAAAGTTGGAGCTGAGCATATGAGAGTGGAGTCATCAGCATATTGAATTAAGGTTGCATGTCGAGTGACACTCTGTAGTCTGTTTGTGAATATGGTAAAGAGGAGGGGGCCAAGTATAGAACCTTGGGATACCCCTAAAGACAGTTCTAGTGAGAGGGATAATTCATTGTGCCATCTAACTTCTTGTTGTCTGTTACTTAGATAGCTGATGAACCTGTGTCTGTGTGTGTGTGTGTGTGTGTGTGTGTGTGTGTGTGTGTGTGTGTGTGTGTGTGTGTGTGTGTGTGTATGCACTCATATATCAACATTTTCATCCATCACCTTGAGCAGGAATGTTTGGCATATCTTGGCTGTTTTTTTCCTCTGTTCAGTTGAAATTTTGTTCAAACTTTATTCTGTCATTAACTGACTCAAGTTTAAGTGCATAAAACTGCATGCATAACAATCGTTGAACATCCGTAAAATAAATGAAAGCTGCTCTGAGCAGAACTCAGATTTTTAATTAGTGATTCATTTCTTTTTTCTTCTTCTTCCGTAGGGCCTGCGAGCTGCAGATAATGACCCCACAGCACCGCCATACGATTCTTTACTAGTCTTTGATTATGAAGGCAGTGGTTCAACGGCTGGCTCAGTAAGTTCATTAAACTCATCCAGCACTGGAGATCAAGACTATGACTACCTTAATGACTGGGGACCCAGGTTCAAGAAATTAGCAGACATGTATGGTGGAGGAGAAGATGATTAACTGACCTCAACAGTAATGCGAAAACTGTACAAAAAACTGGCAGCTTTTTTGTTCCTTAAATAACATCCCCAGCTGACTGGATTATTTTGAGTAGTGGGTTAGAGATTTTTGTTAAGAACATTGAGCTGTTAGCATGAATGCTTGTTGTCTCTGCAGCATTATTTTTCCCATTTTTTTATTGTAACGTCAGCAGGGGGACATTACTCGTCATTCGCTTTATTACTACAGAGAGTCAAAGGCACTCTGTCTTAACTTGAATTTCTTAGAACAGAAGCACTGTTTTTAAACAAAAAAAATATATATATAGAACATATATATATGAAAGTGCCTTTTGGTACATTCGTCAGATTCCCTCAACTCTCAGGAGTGTTTTAAAGCAACCATCTTGGATAACACTCTCTTTGATTCTAAAACAATTCCAGTTGTGAAGCAGTTAACCCTGGAATTGTGGACAATTCTTTGTTTCGTTTGCCTTTTAATCTGCTGGGTGACTTGTTTCATAAAATGAAACGGGGAATCAGAATATTAAAGAGCCATCTTTAAAGCCCAAAAGAGGTGAGTAGATAATTATACATTGCATACGGTGTAGCGCTGTTAGCTGCAGCTATTGCCTGGGATCATTAATGTACCTTGACTGCACTTGACGCATCTTTATAAATACAGTAGTCTTTTCAAGTCTGTTGCTTTTGCAATAAAATGCCTACAAACCCTGCATAAACTGTAATTCATGGAAAAAGGCCAGTGGGGTACTTTTTGCCACTAAACTAATTTTTGTTTTTCTAATGTTATGCAATGTATCTGTACTTAGTGAAGCTTAAGGGAAACAAATCATTACATCAGAGTGTGGCTTATTTGCCAAGTATCACTCGATCATACCATGTACACCACTCATATAATGCCAGTGATGCAGTTGCCATGACCATAGCTTGTCCTCTGGCAGGAATTGCAGCAGTCACTTAAAGTGCAATGTAGCTCTGTACTCAGCCAGTTGAGAGAGTAGTATTATTATTCACAATAATCCAACCATCTTAGTTTTAGTTTTTTACTCACAGGAGGTGGCACAGATGGGTGGTAGTAGCACACCCTCTAGTTCACTGTCATGCCATACAGCATCCTAACAAGTTACAAAAAGGAATGATTCCCCAGTTTTACAGCCAGGGGCCACAGCACTGGTCTAGGCACCTGAGTACATTAAGATACAGATTTGAATTCAGCTTACACACCAGCAATTTTATTCTCCAAGGCCATTTTCTACAATTATTGATCCCTGAATTTGTATAAATCTGCTGTCTATAAAAGCCATGGTATCTGTTTATCCTATGCAATTTGGCTCCTCGTGTTAAAACATGAGCATACAACATTCCACTATACAGCCAAGTGAAATCTAGTTTCATATAGGTTTTAAACTAAAAAAGGATAGGAATTAAAACATAACTCATTCCAGTTAGTGCTTTTCGGTTCAAGTTTGATCTTCATCTCTAGCCTGTTGCTTGAAGAATTTGGCTAGAAGACCTTTAATATTTGTCCTATACTCCTGTTGCTAGTTTTTCACTGACAATCTCTAACACCACACAACAGCCAAAGGGGATGTGAGTTACAGTCTGTAATACTGCTGCTGCTACCTGTGATCTCTGAATCCCAAAGTACCCTCCATTCACAGTTCACTGTTGATGATCTCCTATCCCTCCCATTTCATGAGTGAATTTACCAACTTAGGGCCTATTGACAAGCTGATCCAGCTTCTGTGGATATTACCTAGGAACACTATTAGGATTTGACATTCTCTCCAAGTTTCTCCTTTCAGCATTTCTAAAGCAACCTAGATTATACTGGAAAATGTGACTTTAAACAACTGACACTAGTGAAACCCAATGCAATTCCCATTGTGTTAGAAGTGATTGTACCCTTTCTTTTATAGTACTGCTTTCCTGTTAAGTGTTAGCACCTTTCCTGTTAAATGACAGTACTCTTCCTGTTAAATGGTAGTGTCCTTCATGTTATGTGCTGTTACCCTTCTTGTTAAATGGTAGTGCCCTTCCTGTTAAGTGTTAGTACCCTTCTTGTCAAATGGTAGTGCCCTTCCTGTTAAGTATTACTACCCTTCCTCTTAAGTGCTATCCCCCTTCCTGTTAAATGGTAGTGCCCTTCCTGTCAAGTGTTAGTACCCATTCTGCTAAATGGTAGTACCCCTCCAGTTATATGCTAGCACCCTTGCAGTTAACTCACCCTTTGTGTTCTTTTGGGTGGCATTACTCTTTGGAATGGCATAAAATGTCATGTACTATACATTTACTTAGTTTGTATACAGCATATAAGAAAATGATAGCTGTTAAAGGACAGTAATAACTTGTGGGTGTTGCCATACATGGTGCACTTCGGTCAGGAGTGTTATATTTTCTCTACGTGATCCATAATTATATATAAATTCATGTCTGATAATCCAAACCTGGTAGTATTTGTAAGAAATAATCAGGAAGAAAATTTAAGAAGAGAAGAGAGGATGTAAATAAGAATGACCATTTAAAAAACAATATGCGAAACATCCCAAAAAAAGGGGAAAAAGATTCACTGGACTGTGTCAACTCTCAGAGTGTTCTACCTAATTAATTTGACTATTAAGTGCTATATTTATTTTAATATGTCTAGAATGCAGAGATTATTTTAGCTAATTTGCCTTTGTTTTTAAAATAGAGGTTCTTCAATAAAATCATGACATTTAAAAACGTTCATGCAATCTGTTGCTACTTGATGCAAGCATTTAAATCAGAACTTTTGATAGCGTAAGAATTTGTTACTACTGGAACTCACCATTCTGGTGTTCGATAAAGATTTCCTTTATTCCATTGTAAACATGTAGCAGTTTAGTTTTATTTGTATGTAGAATTATATTTCTCCATCTAAAATCTATAACTAGGTGAATAAGTTTGATCATCTTTTAACAGTTCTGCAAGGATTTATATTTCTACAAGAAATTATCTCAGACTAAGAAGAAATAAAATATAGTAATTAAAAAGCACAGATCAGATTGCACTACATGCATACAAAGCCATAAGAAGTACAATTTGATTCTGGTTGTGTTACAACTTGGTGAAACAGTGGTGCTCTGCATAAAATTGTTACCCCACAGCAAGAATTTCTGTGGTTTGATTCTTGGAGCGGATGTCTTCTCTGTGGAGTTTGTATTTCCTCCCTGTGTTCTCATGGGATATCTGTTATTAGTTTTGTCTCCTCTCATATCCCAAAGACATGCATTAAGTGATGACAAATATGAACTATCCTTGTGTGTGTGTGTGTGTGTGTGTGTGTGTGTGTGTGTGTGTGTGTGTGTGTGTGTGTGTGTGTGTGTGTGATATAGAAGAAAGGCCTGGATCACTATGTACAATCCTTACTTGACTAGTAAACATAGTGGATACTGGCAGCAGTCCTGATGATTACTGTAGCAATCAGATGTGACTTTTATGGATGGATAGATACATGGAATATGCAATTTGCCAAAGAATGAAAACCATAGGTCCATTATGTCTTCCTCAGAGATCCAGCTGTTCTTTCCCTTCTTTTATACACCCATCCGTCTTACTTTTAAACCCTTATGTACCTGTTAACTGCATAAACCACTTTGCAATCCATTCAACATCCCTGCCACACAGAACATTAACCAGTATTTCCTGATCTCACTCTTAAGTCATCTTAGCCAATTGCCATCCAGGACACATCTTGTATTCTGTATTGTCTACCAAGGTTGGTCAATGATAATAATTTGTCTATGTCATATTCAGTCTTTCCATTCCAATTTATATTCATATCCTCTCAGCCTTTCCCCATATTCCAGGTCACTCATTCACCATGCTACATGCATAACCATTCACTGCATAGACACCGCAGCTTCATTTCCTACTCATACATAGTACCATCATGGCAGCCTGACATATGAATTTCGACAGCATCATGCAGCCAGAGAAGGTCAAATAATCTGAACATCGAGTTATTTTTCAACTACCCATGGTAAGATTAATGATAATGTTATCCTCTTCCCAACAAAATGCAGAATACTGTGAGGTTGAACCACAGCTTTTATACATCTATTTATCTGTCTATCTATCTATCTATCTATCTATATATATATCTATTCAGCAATGTTTCAGCCTACTCCAGGGTCATACAGGAGGTTGCCTCCATGGTCACTGACCACTGCTACAATCTTTATATCTTCAGCAAACAAGAGTGTCTGTCTGTCCCATACAGTCTCTATCTACCAAACCAGTTTATGTCTTATTACCACAAGCTTAGTTTTCTCTGGAGACTTCCTCTGAGAAGCAGTGTACTAATAGTATTGCTGAAGTCCAGACACATAGTTCCTTCACTGGATTCCTGGTGTTAGCTTTGATGGTGCCTCATTCCTAGAACTGATTCACTTTATACGCAACATCATCTGCCATGCATGTTTCCATCTACCACGAAATTTCAGATCAAGTTCTCTATCATGCTACTATACAGAACAGTCTCCATATCCTTTCCCAGGCTGGAGGGAAGGCTGAGAACTTTGCCAATAACCATTTTCATCATCAAATCTCTTTTGTTTAGGAGCTACTACATCTCTCTGGTCTTCTGTTACCAAGCCTTCATCCACATTTGGGCTATGCAGCTCTGCTTATCTGTTGCACAAGATATCTGTCTACTTCTTAAAACTAGGAGGAGTTACCTATCCTTCCCCAGTGCCTTATTCCAATGAGGTCCCATAAAATCTCACTTTACTTCCTCCATTCCCATGAAGTCTCTCTTTACTTCCTCCATTCCCATGAAGTCTCTCTCTCTTCACTTCCTCCATTCCCATGAACTCTCTCTTTACTTCCTCCATTCCCATAAACTCTCTCTTTACTTCCTCCATTCCCATGAACTCTCTCTCTACTTCTCTCTTTACTTCCTCCATTCATGAAGTCTCTCTTTACTTCCTCCATTCCCATGAAGTCTCTCTTCACTTCCTTCATTCCTATAAACTCTCTCTTTACTTCCTCCATTCCCATGAACTCTCTCTTTGCTTCCTCCATTCCCATGAACTCTCTCTACTTCCTCCATTCCCATGAAGTCTCTCTTCACTTCCTCCATTCCCATGAACTCTCTCTTTACTTCCTCCATTCCCATGACCTCTCTCTTTACTTCCTCCATTCCCATGAACTCCCTCTTTACTACCTCCATTCCCATGAAGTCTCTCTTCACTTCTTCCATTCCCATGAACTCTCTCTTACTTCCTCTATTCCCATGAACCCATGAACTCTTTCTTTACTTCTCCATTCCCATGAACTCTCTCTTTACTTCCTCCATTCCCATGAACTCTCTCTTTACTCCCTCCGTTCCCATGAATTCTCCATTTACTTCTCTCTTTACTTTCTGTATTCCCACAAACTCTCTCTTTACTTCCTCCATTCCCATGAACTCTCTCCACTTCCTCCATTCCCATGAACTCTCTCTTTACTTCTCTCTTTACTTCCTCCATTCCCACAAACTCTCTCTTTACTTCCTCCATTCTCATGAACTCTCTCTTCACTTCCTCCATTCCCATGAACTCTCTCTTTACTTCCTGCATTCCCATGAACTCTCTCTTTATTCTTGCTTTATTTCCTCCATTCCCGTGAACTCTCTCTTTACTTCCTCCATTCCCATGAAGTCTCTCTTCACTTCCTCCATTCCCATGAACTCTCTCTTTACTTCCTCCATTCCCATGAACTCTCTCTTTACTTCCTCCATTCCCATGAACTCCCTCTTTACTACCTCCATTCCCATGAAGTCTCTCTTCACTTCCTCCATTCCCATGAACTCAATCTTTACTTCCTCTATTCCCATGAACTCTTTCTTTACTTCCCCATTCCCATGAACTCTCTCTTTACTTCCTCAATTCCCATGAACTCTCTATTTACTTCCTCCATTCCCATGAACTCTCTCTTTACTACCTCCATTCCCATGAAGTCTCTCTTCACTTCCTCCATTCCCATGAACTCTCTCTTTACTCCCTCCATTTCCATGAATTCTCCCTTTACTTCTCTCTTTACTTCCTGTATTCCCACAAACTCTCTCTTTACTTCCTCCATTCCCATGAACTCTCTCTTCACTTCCTCCATTCCCATGAACTCTCTCTTTACTTCCTCCATTCCCATGAACTCTCTCTTTATTTCCTCCATTCCCATGAACTCTCTCTTTACTTCTCTCTTTACTTCCTCCATTCCCACAAACTCTCTCTTTACTTCCTCCATTCCCATGAACTCTCTCTTCACTTCCTCCATTCCCATGAACTCTCTCTTTACTTCCTGTATTCCCATGAACTCTCTCTTTATTTCTTGCTTTATTTCCTCCATTCCCATGAACTCTCTCTTTACTTCCTCCATTCCCATGAACTCTCTGTTTACTTCCTCCATTCCCACGAACTCTCTCTTTACTTCATCCATTCCCACAAACTCTCTCTTTACTTCCTCCATACTCACATTTCCATCAGTACTAGTTTTCATCAATTTTCCCAAGCTGCAGCGATGTCCTCCTGTGCTTTTGTAAATGATGGGAAAGTAAACTTATTCTCATTAATGTGCTGGTTTATTCTGCTTCTTCTTGCCATTTTGCAATAACAGTCTCAGGTCATTGTTTCCTGCATTCCATTTGTAGCTGAAATCATGCCCATCTGTACCATACTCCTATTAATGCCTTGGCCAGACAGATGAGATTATCTGCCTATTTTTTTTAATTGCTGTAATGGATTTGTGCTTTTCATATGTGTGTGTGTGTGTGTGTGTGTGTGTGTGTGTGTGTGTGTGTGTGTGTGTGTGTGTGTACATGTACAAGTAATACATGTAACTCAACAAAGGTACTGAGATTGAAAAATTGCACACTACCCATATGATGAAGGGTTAATTAAAACGTTTCATTCATTATATATACTATAGCAGCCTGTGATTTTTGGGTCTGTGTTAGTTGCAATGAACTGTACAGCCCTTTCAAATAGGTGTTGCAACTTTTAAATGTAACTCAGATTACCTTTAATGGCATTTTGTTTTATAATATATGAAGTACTGGAATTACTTTGCAGTTTACCCCATGAAAATGTCAAGAAAGTCAAATGAAATTAGTTACAAAACTGATTTTTTTTGGACAACAGAATCTTTGTAAATATTGACATTCATGTCAGAAATCATTTAAATTACCTCTCTGAACACTAAACTCACTAAGACAACACTTTATAAGACTGAGCACATTTCTCTCACACTGGTGCAACTATTGATAGTTTGTATAACTAAGTGGGTGATGTTTGCCTTCATATTGAGAGATGCATCAGTTAACAACATTTTGTTTTACTGTTTTTTCAGGGCTCAAATATTGTTGAGTACCAGTTTGACAAGCAGCATTAACAGCCTGTCATGAATTTGTATATCTGTGCAGTTCATTTTGTGTGTGTGTGTGTGTGTGTGTGTCTGTGTGCATGTGTATGTGTGTGTGTGTGTGTGTGTGTGTGTGTGTGTGTGTGTGTGTGTGTGTGTGTGTGTGCACGCGCGTGCGTGTGCATGTGCCTGTGCCTATGCTTGTGTGTGTTTTTTAATTATCCTAGGCACAAAAGGGAATGGAGTACAACAACCACAGGACATCAAACTCAGATGTGCCCACACTAACAGTGATAACTTTCCCAGCCAACTACTTCACTGAGCTGAGAATTACAAAGGGTAGAGACTTTCTTTATAGATGACAGAATATCACACTCACCCCAGTGAATGAAGTCTGGCACCCAGTTCCTTAGAGGAAAATCCACACAGGAACTAAGAGGTCCTATTCTCAGTAAAAAAGAGAAATGTGAAAAAAAACTGGTGTTCAGGCCAAGTCATTTTTCTCAGTTGCTTAAAAAAGGAATTGTGGTGTTTTAAAACTGCTTTGCTGTCCTTCAGCACTTTGATATAAACTGAAAAGTACACAGAATTCAAGAAGGCATACTCCACCTACAATGTAAGTAGCTTGTAAGTAGCTCAAAATTCAAACTCACTCTACAAGATTCCAAAAGACTTGCTCTCAGAGTAGGTCACTTACTCCTAGACTTTTCAGAGTTACTGACCTACTCTGAGAGGAAGTCATTTGGAATCTGGCCCCCCACTGTAAGCATTTTATAGATATGCCGAACACTGAAGTAAATCACACTAAAAACAAGTCTTTAGGAATCAGGGCAGACTTACACCAGATTATGTCACTTACACTGACAGCAAGTTTTTTTTTTTTGTTTTTGTTTTTTTTTTTTGGGGGGGGGGTGGGATTGGTGCTAGAAGTCAATGAAAGTGAAATATTTTAATACATTTACATTTGTGCATACTCTTTTAATTTAATGACAGAAAATGAGGTGTGATTTAACTGCATAATAATATCTTGGAGATGGAGAATGTAGTGGTGGGTTTGATTTAGGCAAAGTGCACTACAATGCCTAAAAAGCAAACCACTTGAAGAAACATGAACTACTTACTAATAAGTGGGCAGTATTATTTTCTTTGGAGGACTGAATACCATATACAGAAGAAGTTGAGGTTATAGTTTTACAGAGCCCACTACCCAACTGCATAACTGAGATTCATTTTTTTAAGTTCAACTGGTTAAGTATATGTGAAAAATCTCTTGCAGTTCTTATGTACAGAATGGGGAAATTTGCATTACACCACAGCCAAATTTCATACATGCATTAAAAAAAAAAAGCAAATGAAATTTGCTTCATTATCGAAAAATGTCTCCATTTCCCAAGAAAAAGGCAAAACATATTATCTAGTTCATACATAAGCACATACTTAGAAACTCTCATTGGAAATGAGATATGTCTGAAGAAGATGGTAATTTGGTAGCAAAATTTAAATTATTAAGCTGTAGTCTAATGAATAATGCTCAATAAATTCACATTTTCCTGTATGCTGAAATTTTCTTACCAGCATTTGTTGTGATACTGGATCTAGTTATTTAAATCCTTTATTCTATCTGTAATATATGTCCATCCATCCTCAACCCCTTTTCCCATTTTTACATGTGGGGTTGGAGTGTCACTTCAATGGTGATAATCATCTTGAATCAAGGTTTACACCGCTGGGTGGCTAGCCCTGCCACGGTAATTTATTCGTACTACTCACTTTCACGCACTTGCTCCTAGGTGCAATTTTAGAGTGTCCACTCCACCTAATGCATGTCTTTATACTGTGGGAGGAAGCCGGAGCACCTAGAGGAAACCACGTGACTGCAAGGAGGACATTCAGATTCTGGACAAAAGGCACCCCAGACGAGAATTGAACCAGAAACCCTCTTGCTTTGAGGTGACAATGCTAACTGCTTCACCACCGCAGCAACCCACCTGTAATACATGTCCACTGCTTTTTATTTGGATGGTGTTGTAAACTATTTTTAGAGAAATGTGATTCAGAAAAGTAAAATGTAGTTAATCACAATGTGCCTGTCTTCAGCAATTGCATTTCTATCAGTCTGATTCAAATGACCCACCTCTTATACTTTCATCCGGGGCCACATAATGCAAACTACAAATAATACAATAAATAGAAGCACATATATTAGTATTCCCTCAGCTGTGTGGGGGTTATGCTTAGAATTACGGTAATGTAGTTATGAACCATGTGTAAATGCCAACATAAGCCACAAGTCAGCTGTAAGTCTTTAAGGTTATGCAGTGCTTTGCATTTTGTGTTATCATTTGCTGTTATTGTAGTTTGTGCTACCTTATTTCAGTTTTTATTTCCATGTGATTATGTGGTGTTACCCTCTTCAGTAGTGGTGCATCTGCAGTAGTAGTTTCAACCTGCAACCTTAGAGGTCAGGAGTGTAATTACATAAGAGCTGATGCCTTATGCAATTCATCTCTGTGCTTCTCAGTCTAGGCTCAAGGAAAGGATAATTAAGATGATTTTTTTTTAATTCCAGTCCTGTTTCTAACACTTATAGTTTCATGTTGTAATGTGCTGTAGCTGTTGATATTTATTACACTGCTACTTTGTCAGTGAGAAGATAAATGCTTCTATTTATTCATCCTTTTACTGCAGCAATGATTTTTTTTTTATTCAGCTCAGTGTTTGAGTAAAGATTATATTTATTCATAGTGAAAAAATGGATTTGACTCTTAGAGTGGCTAAAGATTCAGCAACACTGCACAATAGCCATTTGTTATTTACATGACCATTCATATCAATCAATTAGGAGCTACATGTCTGCTTGGTTGTACCTCTCAATGCTACCTCATATAAATGTTGTATTACTAGTAAAATACTCCAGCAGAGCAAGTTGGTAGAAGGATAGCTAGGGTGGGGTAAGGGGGGGGGTCAGCAGTTTTGGTGCAAGTTGTTAGTGGCTGTAATTGAAGGTTGTCAATGGGTCCACAGTACCAACATTCAGAAAAGAATGTCAACACTCTTATTTCAGTCAAGGCTGAAATGCTTAGCAGGTAGTACTGCAATTGTAGCAAACAGCTTGATACATTTGTCAACACTGTAATTCCAGTCAGGGCTGAAGAGCTTAGCAGGCAGTATTGTAATTACAGCAAACAGCTTCATACATTTACCAATACTGTAATTCCAGTCAGGGCTGAAACTTTTATCAGGTTGCATTGTAATTGTCGCAAACTGCTTGATACATTTGCCAACACTGTAATTCCGGTCAGAACTTAGTTGATGGTATTGTAACTTTAGCAAGTTGCCTGATACATTTGCTGAAATTGTAATTCCGATCATGGTTAAAGTGTTTAGTAGATAATACTGTAACTATAGCAAGCTGCTTGTTACATTTGTAGGAAATGGTTTCATACTGTTTTAAGCAGAAGATTTTTTTGATCCTCTAGTCAGAGAGAGGATGGACATGGTATGTCCAACTGTAATGTAGTACGTGTTGGCAGAGCCTCTATACCTGCTTATTATATAAGCAGTTTATCTTCATATTTGTGTATCATTATATGTCTGTATCCAGCAGAGGTATTCCTCTCGCTGCTCACTTTCCTCTTGTTCGACCTCCCACATTTGTGCCTCTTGTTACACTCCTCTTTTTCAGTATGTGCTACCCTTCTGGAGTTTTGAGATGCCCTGATGTAAAGACATTCTACTGTCATGTGCCTCCTTCCATCCTTCTTCCTTCATAGTATGCAGATGAAATGCCCTGGCCAGTCTTCATGTCATTTTTAACACAGACCTTTTACTAGTTTATCTGCCCATTTCTGGGCTACATCTAGTGTGCTTATATCTTTCAAAATAAATATTCTGGAAGTTACAGAAAGAGTTTACATTGGTGTATCTTGATCAAAACTAAAACCTAAGTGAAAGATACATTTGGTGAAGCATGCATTCAACTCCCTTCTGACTTTATGTAAACCATTCTTGTGTACGTTTCTGTGGAAAACTGGATACTTTACAAATGTATGTGGTTTATAGAAATTTAGTAAACAATCTTTGCAGTAAATCATCTTCATTAAACTACAAATCAGACAAAAATCATTAATTTGTATCTTTAAAAGGCACCCTTGAATATGGTGTCTATCGTGCTGTACATAACATTCAATTAAGTCTTTCTGAGTATACATGCAATGAAATAATGACTTTCTGTTGGCAGTGCCCGCTATACACATGACAGATGGTGCATTTAAATCAGAGGCATTTCTTTGGTTCACATAACATAAACTATTTGGTTAAACAAACACAATTTACATTTGATCACATTATGCTACTATTTATTTCTCACTATTATTATAAGTACTGTTAGTATTTTTATATTTAAATGATGCTTATTTCTTGTCTTACTATAAAGTGTTTGGACTCAATAACTCAAATTACAAAAGCTAGCCTAACTCATTCCTTTCTCTCTCTTTTTGTGTATCTTCTTATCCCTCATCATCTGGAATAGCTACTGTGATGCCCATGCCCTTGCCCAGCAATCAAGGAGTCTCAATCTTCACCACTAACACCAGTGAGGGGCATCTCATATAGGTGGAAAGGATAACAAATACACATAGTAAAGTGCAATTTCCCTTAAGAGCACACAGAGATCAAAGTCAGTCCAGGGCTGGTTGCTCCCTTGCTCTCCAGCTCCCCACTGGCACAGCTATAGGGTCCAGATCTCAGCCTAGTGAGCAAGCTAAAACCTCCAGCACCATCTCTGTCCAACCAGTGCTTCATGTCCCTGCCCAAGTAGCTGCACACACACACACACACACACACACACACACACACACACACACACACACACACACACACACACACACGTACTTTGAGAAGAGTTTATACAACCACACAGACACTCCTGAGGAAGGCTGACACAGGTTCTCCAGCTGTGCCCCTTTTACACAGACTATATGGTTGAAATCACTGCCAGCATCCAGCTAATATTTCTCAGCTACTAAAAGGCCATTAAAAGGGTGTCCAAATATTACTGTGCAATATTATTATCCAAATAGGTAAGTGCAACTGAACAGTCAAGGCTTATTTGGAGTGACTTGGACAGTAATCACTATAAATATGCAATGTACTCTAGACCTTAAATTATCTCTACACAAAACAGCCACAGTTGAAAGGTTTCAAAAATATTTAATAACCAATAGTCAAAACACAAGACAATAATTTTTACTACACAGTGCTAGTCAAGAGTTCAGAGGTCACAGAAAAATACTTAAAATAATTCAGTAGTACAGTTCTGACAAACACTTAGTCTAAACTTTCTAGTTTCTAGCTATTTCTAAGAGAAAACACAAGTCTAAGATAACTTACATATAGAGCAAAGGCAGAGTGATGATGAGTTGGATGGCCAAGACAAAAATGCTTAATGCTCTCTGATTCTCTCTGTTTTTAAAATCACATTCCTGGTTTCCATTACATCATTCTTCACACTTTCCTGGGTTCCCAGGCTACACATTAAATCATTCTACACACTTCCCTGGGTTCCCAGGCTAACAGAAACTGCATTTACATTCTTAACATCTCCTTTTATTATCTTGCAGCTGGTCAGGAAGCAGAGCAATAAAAATACATTTGCATGTTTAAATCTAGCAGTTTAACTCTTGGTTAAAGCAATAGAAAGAATGTCTTCACCTAGACAGGCCGGAGCTGACTTTAGATCAAAGGGTCACAACATGTTTTACTTGGTCAGCTTTCTGCCAGCAGGGTGCACTGTTGTTACATTTTTGCATTCCACATGTAACACTATTTTTACAACAAGCCTGTGGTTTACATTAATATTTACAGATGACAGAATTATCTCCAAAATTCTATCTGGCTAGGCTGGCAGCTTTCATCTATCTTCACCCAATCTTCACAGCTACTATTGCAGTATTGTTGTCAGTATGTTATCCTTCCCACACACATGGACACACACACATACAAATACACACACACACACACACACACACACACACACACACACACACACATGCAACATAGCTTTCAACCTTCCAACTCCAAAATGAGGAACACTAGCTCTCATAATGTCAAACAAATGGGCAAAATGTGGAATACTCACTGATGGCTTAATAATAATTTCAAGTAAGAAGCTCATAGGAAGGTTTAAGTATCCTGGTTTTACTTATAAAAAGATATTTTAATGAATTACAATGATTCACTTTTATTTACCATGGATATCAGTTAGAAAAAAGTCCTAACACTTAATGTGTGGCAGACCCTTTCAGTGTAGAACTTCAAGAAACATGAACTTTTTTTAAGATTCCAAATGAGGTGTGTTCCTCCTAATGAGGTACACGTGAGAAGTATGACATAAAAAAGTGTACAGCTTCTTTGAAATACTTACCAGATGCATTGGTTTGTTTAGCATATGCTACTCTGTTGGTCTTAACATTACAATATCTCAAAATTGCAAGGAGACAATAAGCCAGTCACGTATGCAAGATAAGTAAATGTACTATTCTATATTATTGTGATAAAAGGCCTTCATAAGGTAATGATACTGATAAAAAATCTTTCATTAGCCCTAAGACATTATTAAAGAAATTAATTACAGTTTTTCAAATGAGTCCTCATCAGCAGCCAACTTTGTTGCTTAAGAAACATATCATATCATGTTCAGTATTCTTTTTTTTAACTTAACAGCAAATCTCTGTTGAAATATAACTCATCACTTCTAGAAACTTCTTAATCCCTTACCATTAAAATGACCAAGAAAAGGCTAGCAGGTTCTGCCATAATTTATTTCGGGGACATCTCTTTTTGTTAGGTGGCACTTATACCAATGCTTGGTCTTACTCTGATCATCAGATATTCCATGTAACCTTTCTCACTCACCCATTTAGGGGGCTGTCCAAAATTAATATTAGATGCTAGTGTTACAGCTATATTTGGGTATTGCTAGCCTCAATTGCTTCTCAAAACATAATTTCAATTAATTCATTTCATTCGCAGGCTTTTTCTAAACCTACTCTTATGCAACTTCTAAGCTTATTTTAATAATATGTTGTATCTAGAAATAGCTCTTTTCTGCTATTTTTCTGGTTTTGATCAGAAGAGCTCTACAGAGAGGAAGGCTACATTCTTCGTTTCTGTAGTCTGAGGTGTCCTAGTACATCAAAGCCTGCAAAAGCTAGCTAACTTTTGTGTGCTTTTTTCTCTCCTCCATACCTGTCAACTTTGAAGTCACCTCTATGGTCTTTAACATCTTTTCATTCCCCTTTATTTGGTCACAGAACAGTCATCGTCAAGGTAGCCATCAGAGGTAATGTTCCTTAAACTGCACCACTCTTCATTCATGCCCACAAGGTCCCAGTGGTTGTGGAGACAATATAGCAATGTGCAAGATTGTATCCCAGTTTTGTAAGTAATGCTACCCAGAATCTCACACTGTTTAGGGAGATGTTTCATCCATTTCTAGTCTTCACATGGGATTCAACTAAAGTGCATACCCAACCAAACAGGACACCGATGTTCCCCCTGAATAAGGTGAGTGGGCTCTATTTCAGCATTTCTCCCCCTCTCTGACCAGCTTTTCCATTAACCAGCTTACTGATCAAACCCAGGTCACCTGATCTGCAGGCAGGGCTGAATCCCTGCGTGTCAGAGAGCTGTCAATCAAATGTATCAGTGTTCACACTAAAGGAATACCTTCTGTGTTCTTTTAATACACCAGTTACTTGCTTTGACAAGAGTGGGTAGAGGTTGGAGGGAGAAATCTCTACAAATGCTGATGCACATGTCAGCATCCAGCTGTTGTTCACAATAATGAAATGCAGATGTCATTTCAATGTCCACTTCTTTCACATGATAAATTCTCCTCTTTTCCTTTCTGAAGACTATCGATATCTTTCAAGAAGAAAAAACACAATGGGTGTACTTAATCAAATAAATATTAATGGCAGTAGAACTCAGAAGATTTCTCAGAAATATTTTATTTTGGTTAATCACTCCAAAACCATTCTGTGTTTGCATTTCTACTTTAAATGCACCCAACACACTACTCCTTTGGAATCCCTCTGGGCTGTTTACTTTCTGTCCTCAGAAGACATGACATGTAGCATGTATTTTTTTTTTTATTAACTGCAGGATTCAACAGTACTAGTAGCAAAAGCATTAATGCTGGTAGAATGTAAACGAACAATTCACTAGAAACATTTTGTAATCAAAATTCAGAGATTCAGTTGGTACCATTTTGTTCAGTGAGTGGTACACTTTCCATTCTTAAGGCGCTTATTGCCACTGGAGGTAGTGTTGCCTTCTCCAAAGGTGCAGTAACCTTAGAGCTGATTAGAGGTAGAAGAATGCAAAGGTTATAGGAAGCTGGGTGGATGGTGACAGCCTACAACTTGTAAAATATATTTTCAAGTATACAACCTAAGTCATCTGTACACCAGTTAATGATTTTGTTAGCAACATCAAAGATATAGGTGATGTTCAATGAATACTCTTATACCCTATTTCTGCTGTGTTTATAAACAACCTATGGTAGGTTTGTTTATTTAATTTGGTCACTGTTGCTTTACTAAGCTGTTACGATGTGATCACAGCGACTATATTCCATCAAACCTGAGCTGAAATAACTACAACAGATACACGTAGTTTATAGCAAATGTAGACTGATGAAACAGTGGCAAAATGAAAGACCTTGCAATCTGCAGTACAACTAAAGACACTTTGTAGTTAGTTTTAAGAATATTTAAGTATATCATTATGACATATACATATAATTATGAAATTAAATATAAGAGGACATTTCTCCACATGCTATGGTAGTATTTTGTTGGACAAGGAAGGCGTTGTTTTATTCTGTTTTCTGTGATTTGCTTAACATCTTCAGAGTTAATTCACTACTGGGTAATGGATATTGGCAGATGTGGGGCAAAATTACTCTTTTATTATTATTAGTTCGATCAGGCATTTCTCTGTATGTTCTTCTGGTTAACAGTGTAACCTGCAAACACGACCTTAACTGCCTCTATCATTTCTTTATCATAATGCCTGATTTAAAATGCTCTGATTTTTAACACTAATTCCTGTTTTGGGGAATGACCAGGGAACAGTGTTCAGAGGTATGTCGTCTGCAGGTGAAAACTGTAAGAAAAACCAGGACTGTGGCATGAATTTCATTAATGTGCCACAGCTTTGACCTGATAGGACTGTGGCATGAATTTCATTAATGTGCCACAGCCTTGACCTGATGCAATAAACTGCTCAATATATATCCACAAGATTCATTTTTCTTTTTTGTGAAGACTAATTGCTTTGAAAACATCCTTTTTTTACCTTGTATATTGTTATTAAGGTAGATTACACTACTTATATGTTACAAAAAAAGGGATGGTAGCAAACCTTATTAGAAATCATATCTACCATATTTTCTGTTGGTGTAACCAAAATTGTTTTGTGGGTTTCCTTCTCACTTTCTGGATGACAGAACTGTCATTTCTTCCCAACTGCAGGCTCATAAGACTGGACCAGCTACAAAGGAAGAAAATTTTGTTTGGTAATTGTCATGCTCAACTGTCTAACTAATCACAACTTGCAGATGAGCACAGTACTAGGAAATATTACATTCCCGGAAGTCATCACATACAATCTCAAAGGGCTTTTTTTGTAAATTGTTCACTCCATCTGTATAACATATTTGCATTTTTTTGTTTTTTTCTTATCTTGAATCATTAACTCATACACGACTCAAAGTTTCATTTGCCACATTGGTGGGTTCCATTCTGATTGGAGAAGTGGATAAAGGCTTGCTAAAGGATGTTTCTATATTATCTCAGTGCTTTGGGTTTCACTTTAACCTTTCCTGTTGGTCTGCTAGCTTCTTCTGATTACTGCCTTTAGGAGATGCATGAAACATTCCATTTGACGCACCATCGTGACAAAGGAGGACTGCTTTCTCCCAGTTAACTTTGCACCCCAGAGGTTTCATGAAACAGGTCTTACGTATTTTCTGAATCACAATAATTCCTTGATCACTTTCTTTCCACTGGAAGCTCAAATATTAGTATGGTGCATCTCCTGTATAAACCGTGAACAGAATAATATTTCATAGTTCCAGCCCAAACACTCGATCACTTCTTTCAAGCCTATTTCTATTAGGTACTTAGGACAGGCACATAGTAGGCTGAGGACATTGGATTGGGAATTACACTGAAATATATCTCTGATATCTTGACCTGTAATACCTTGTCCTCAAGTCATGAAAATAGAAGCCAGTTGACACTGTCATATCCCAACATCAATAAAAAAGTTGCAATGGCTAAGGATCGTACAGAGTGATGCAAGTATATGAAGTACCATTTTCTCTTGTGATGTGGCGCAGGAAATGAATACAATATCTGTCTCTGGAGATCAGTGATCTGGGAAATGCACATTTTAGAACCATTCCCATTTACTTTCTTTTTGACTGAATGGAAAATTAAGACTATTGCCCTTAGATAGACTTAAATAGAATAGCATTCTTACTCCAGCAATGCAATCATTTTCCTGTACTTGCGGTGGTGCATGTTTCCCTTTATAGCATTATAATTGTTGAAAAAATAAGTTATAACTTTGCATAAGGTTGGTAGTAAGTACATTTGTGGCATAAGGACAGAGACTCTCCGTTCCTGCAAAAAGTGGACTTTTAGTAATGAAGAACAGTCCTACTGTCAGCAGTTATTTGTTTGTACAGAACTGACAAATCACTCTAAAGGTGCTTGCAATTTGAAACATAACAAGTGCGTCCCATTAGTCAATCTGTCCTTTAGTGTCATGGTATCAGAAAGTCATTGTCTTCACAGAGGAGTATCTGAAAATATCATCCCCAGGTGAGATGCGTGTTTTACAGCAAATCTTGTCCCATGTGAACCATAACCAAAGAAAGGGTATATGAAAGTTTGCACAGTCCCTTTTTTTAACAGAGATCTCCATGAATAGAGATGCAGATGTAAAATGCATGCGTCAAAATACTGAGGACTTTTGCACTCTGTCTCTGCATTTTCATAATCATTTTAAAATGACAACTGTTATTTGTGTTTATTATTGTATATCTGAGTCTTGAGGCTGACAAAGCTACATTGACCAATGTGAAGCAAGTAGAATGCCAGAGTCAAGCTACAGCTAAAAAAGTAATCATTTTATCACGCTTAGTGCAGTCCATGCAGTAAACTGACAGAATCCCTTTCAGAGGCTTTTCTTTTTAATTTACTTTGACAATGCATTGCTGCATTTCTCTAATGAAAGCTGAAATGAATAAGAATATGACTTCCATTAAAGTTATTATGTGGCTCTATGGACGTCTCTTCTCTTTCTCTCTCTCTCTCTCCAAAGAATCAGGCAGAGCAGCTGAGTGCATTACTTTTGCAGCTGATGCAAACCCAGCCAGCTGCCGTAAGTTGTAAGAGCATTACTAAATCCCATACTGACATACCACTCTTGAGAGCGTAACTATGATTGCAAATTAACTTAATCTCAAATATATTTAATGTTACTGACACATCTGGGAAAACTTTACATCTGCTAATATTTTGACTCCATTTATTTTGCATTTAATTTGCACTATATGGATGATTTAAATATGTTTTCTTTCCACATCAGGGAAACTGTAGTACCTTAAAGTAATTATATATCTTTTTCATGTCAGAGACACTGTAATACCTTAAAGTAATTATATATGGGTGACTGCATCTTTCTATTCGATAGGTAATCTAGCAGATGTGTTGAAAAGTGGCTCAAAGCATGACTTTCACGAAAAGCTGCTAGTCATTGACATCGACAAGCTCTGATACAGCTGTGCTGCTGAATAAAAGATGACATTAACCAACACCTCTATAAATCAGTGTTGTAAATCAAATGTTTGATACTAACTGTAAATTTAAACTGACGGTCCAGAACAGTTACCAAGCTCACTGTAAAAAATACAAAACCTCTCCCTTCGTATTTCCTCAAGTAGTTAACAGTTCACCTGGTTGATTTGTTTCCATATTGTTTTCAGGCACTCTAAAGCCATACGTCAGCAGGTGCAGTGCATGTGATGGAAGGAAGGGATTTTCCAGAATGCTTGAAAAAAATGAATGGAAGCTTTGGGAGCTCTAATAAATTTCTTACATTGCATGATCTAAGAAAAAAAAATGTCAGGCTTTCTGTCTGAAAAATAAAGCCTGGAGTTTCAAAGACTCTCTCAAATTACAGAAACATATACATTTATACTGAGTTATCTTAAGAACTGTCAAACCTGTTTATTTATAAAACAAAACATCTGACTGCAGACTTATTTTGATCTAGGACGTGACTTTCTCATTTTCTCTCTTGTTCCCATTATTACTGTGTGGAAATCCTAATGGAAAGAAACCAGTCTTGAGGCGTTAAGAATCTAATATAAAATTATTTTCAAATGTCAGTATACCATAAGCACTATCTTTATGACAAAAAAATGAATACAGCACTTTAAGGTCAGATTGGGCAGTTCCATAAATTACAACTCCAGCGTTTGAATGGCATTATAAATAGTCTTTTTTCATGGAATAGTTAAGCTGTGACATTATGCAGAAGGTTCAGTGTAAACAACATTAGGTTATGCTTATGGTAACATAATGCAGAAGGTTTAGAGAAAGCAGTTTTAGAATTGGAAGAAGGTAGCAATGACCAGTACGTTTGTCTGTCATTCTAACTTTGGATTAATGGACATCATGTAGTAATTGATAATCTTGTAACACATGCTTAATTCAGGACATTATCTTCATAATGAAATAATGGTTGTGGTCTGTACATTTCGTGTGATGATGCTCTATATATATATAAAACATGATATTTATTAAAAATTGTAGGGGAATACATTTTTATACCACATTCCAAATGAAGGCAATGGCTTCCTGTTTTGATGTATCATAGGAAAAATATTCCATAACAAAGGAAACAGTATAGTTCCAATCTGCTTTCACTGAAATCTATTCAGAAAATTTAATCTAGGATCACCATTCCAGCGAATGTATATCATTTTTATTGCAACACAGTCCATGTTACTGCTATTTTCTGAATTTAATTTGCCAGATGAGGAAACTCACCAATAGTGGGAGTCTAACACCAATAGTGGGAGAAGATAATTAAAGATAATGTTCCATAGATGACCAAAATTTAAAATCCTTGTTAAGTGAAATTAATGTTTCCTTTTTAATTGTGTAGCATCTCCCATAAAATTGGTACCAGATTATAAAACACTGATACACCATACTATTGTATAAACAAAACCCATAAAGGTAGGCAATGGGAGGGAGCTGTGACCTTCATTCAGTTAATGCCTTGTTTCCCTCTCCCATTTAAGTATAACTGTAGGATATTAAAAGGATGCCCCATAGTAAATGGCATGGGGTGGGCAAAATAGGTGATCTGTTAGGAAATTGCTCATCAGGATGTCCCACCCTTAAGGGAATTTCAAACAAAACAGTTCTGTACCAAGCATGTTTCTAGGGAAAAAAATGCCATTTCACAGTTTGCCAGTGTTAGATTTTGGTAACTCAAGCAAAGGAAAGGAGTATTGAAGTAATGATTTTGATAGATCACAGTACTACCCATGTCAGTTGCAACAAAGAAAATCATTTGAAGGTTAACAGCTTCAAAACAGAATAATGAAATACTACACTGGAGATAGAACAGATATTTTTTTAATTAAAACATTTTTACTGCAATTTTAGAAGAATATACAAAACAGTATTCATGACAGCATAAAGCTGATCCTCCTACACGTGCACAAGTCCCAGCTGCATGATAACCACCATCTTGTGCACAAGTCCCAGCTGCATGATTACCACCATCTTGTGCACAAGTCCCAGCTGCATGATTACCACCATCTTGTGTACAAGTCCCAGCTGCATGATTACCACCATCTTGTGTACAAGTCCCAGCTGCATGATAACCACCATCTTGTGTACAAGTCCCAGCTGCATGATAACCACCATCTTGTGCACAAGTCCCAGCTGCATGATTACCACCATCTTGTGCACAAGTCCCAGCTGCATGATTACCACCATCTTGTGCACAAGTCCCAGCTGCATGATTACCACCATCTTGTGTACAAGTCCCAGCTGCATGATTACCACCATCTTGTGCACAAGTCCCAGCTGCATGATTACCACCATCTTGTGCACAAGTCCCAGCTGCATGATAACCACCATCTTGTGCACAAGTCCCAGCTGCATGATAACCACCATCTTGTGCACAAGTCCCAGCTGCATGATAACCACCATCTTGTGCACAAGTCCCAGCTGCATGATAACCACCATCTTGTGCACAAGTCCCAGCTACATGATAACCACCATCTTGTGCACAAGTCCCAGCTGCATGATAACCACCATCTTGTGCACAAGTCCCAGCTGCATGATAACCACCATCTTGTGCACAAGTCCCAGCTGCATGATAACCACCATCTTGTGCACAAGTCCCAGCTGCATGATAACCACCATCTTGTGCACAAGTCCCAGCTGCATGATAACCACCATCTTGTGTACAAGTCCCAGCTGCATGATAACCACCATCTTGTGTACAAGTCCCAGCTGCATGATAACCACCATCTTGTGTACAAGTCCCAGCTGCATGATAACCACCATCTTGTGTACAAGTCCCAGCTGCATGATTACCACCATCTTGTGCACAAGTCCCAGCTGCATGATTACCACCATCTTGTGCACAAGTCCCAGCTGCATGATTACCACCATCTTGTGTACAAGTCCCAGCTGCATGATAACCACCATCTTGTGTACAAGTCCCAGCTGCATGATTACCACCATCTTGTGCACAAGTCCCAGCTGCATGATTACCACCATCTTGTGTACAAGTCCCAGCTGCATGATTACCACCATCTTGTGCACAAGTCCCAGCTGCATGATTACCACCATCTTGTGTACAAGTCCCAGCTGCATGATTACCACCATCTTCCAGCCATGGACTCAAAGTGTCTTGCAGTTTTCCAGAGATGCCATTCATGCTCAAACTCAAGTAATAAGTTCAGTCAGGTCAGCAGCAGTGTAGAGGGGGAGGGGGGGCTGCCACACCTTATCCAAATTAATCATGTTTGTAAACGTCAGGTAAGAGAGAGAGTCATGGGGAGGGAATGAGAGTGCAGCTTATGTTTTTTTTTCAGACCACAATACTGAGGGGGGAGTTCAGTTTAGGGAGCACGAGGTGAGTTTTAGAGATAGAGAGCAGGAAAGAGAATTTAAGGATAGAGAACAATTACGCACTTTAGGTTTAGGAAACAGGAAGGGAGTTTAAGGGTTAGGAAATGGCTCAGATGTATAGGAGCAGAAGGGTATTTTATGTTTAGGAAGTGATCATGAAATTTATGTTTGGGGAGCACTCAGGGATTTCAGATTTAGGAATGAGGAAGTGTGGTTTTAGGGTTAGGAAGTGATTGGGAAATTTAAGGTTAGGGAGTGGAGTTTTGCAGTTAAGTTTAAGGAGCAAGAATTCAGGTCACGGTTAGGCATCAAGTGGAAATTTTAGGATTACAAGGCTTGTGTTATGGGAGAGTTAGATAATTCAGTAGGATCAGGTTAGCTGCAATATATAGCCAATGACAGCAGCACAACAGCAAATTGCAAAAAGAACCTTTAAACAAGAAAGCCCCTCCCTTTCATCATCTGCAGCCTGCTGTTCATATACACTACCTATGAGATCACTGTACCTTGGACTATGGGAAATAGCAATACATATTTTATACATACATATATATATATATATATATATATATATATATATATATATATATACACCCCATATTTTTGACTATAGTCTCACAATTCCAAGGAATGCAATTATGGTCATTGGATTTACAATAGGAACTCCAGGAATTTCATTGCCGTATGTACCTATAAGCTTCTTCAGTCAGCAGCAGCTACCCCCAGGGGTAAGTGGTAGCAGGGTTAAATACATTTACTACTGTGCCCTTTCCTTGTTTTTATCAAAAGGCAACTGCTAAATAGAAACGGACCTTACAAAGTCTGCCTATTTGTTACAACCAGTACTATGAATTAAAGATGTAAAACGTGATGTAGTTAGCACATCCACCATGAAAGACAATAAGTGGCAAACAAATGACCAATATAGAGCAGTAACAAATGTGTGCAAGTAAAGGATGTGTTACGAAATCACCTTGTCAGAGTAAGCAGTGAAAGTGACAGTTAGACGATGAGACAGGTGTCCGTACAGGGAGTATGCTATGTTAATGCACTGAGATCATGTATCAAGGTCTGTCTCCAAATATGGTGCTTACTTAGAAATAAGCCTGTTACACTGAAAGGATAAACCACTTGTACAGGAGGACAGAAGATGATGAAGAAGAAAAACATGAACAAACTGAGACGGGACATTACAATGTAGTGGGTTAGCATGTAAATCCTTATAATGATTTTGAAAAAACATCATTGACTCACATGCATGAAAGTTTCTAAGGCTTTTTTTTTCCTGCAAATTTATCCGTACTTGTATATTTCTAAGAGACAGAGAAGTTAAAGATAAAGACAAAAATTATGTAGCTCAGCTGAAGTACTAATTAATTGGGGTGAAGCTTTCTTCTGGGGAATATTTGAGTATATTCATACCAAGACTGGCACAAGCAAACTGAAAATTACAGAAACGTATGAAATGGAGCCTGTAGAAACATTGTTTTACAGTAATTAAAATTTTGTGGATGGGGAATATGGGGAATTTGGGGCAACAGAACAGCAAAATTACTAATTTTTCAAAGCCATACAATAATAAGCAGGTAGATGTGTTATTTACCAGCTGTAGCTTTTTATGCTCTTTTCATGTGTATAGACATATTCAGATGTTTATAACACAAGCACTCATTTTGCATTCATTGTGATCATTATCATCTTCTGACGACACTTTGTAGCAATTTGTGTGCTCACTCCATGTGTATTGTACTGTGATATGACATCACAGCATCTCACAGGCTCACTCCATGCGTATTGTACTGTGATATGACATCACAGCATCTCACAGGCTCACTCCATGCGTATTGTACTGTGATATGACATCACAGCATCTCAGAGGCACAATCCATGTGTATTATATGGTGATATGACATCACAGCATATCAGAAAAAGTGGAATACTAACTTTTAGTATCTCCAGTGACTGATCTTTTGAAGAAGCAGTCAGATCTTGGAGTGAAAATAAGGAGCATGATGCTATGGGGAGGGGGCATGCCCTTCTGAAAAAAAGAAAAAAAGGCTGTATGCAGCTTAATGCAGGTAACATATGTGAGAAACCATGCTGTGCTTCAGCACATACGTTAAAATGTTTTGTGTGCTGTAACAAGTAGTGTCATCCAGATTTTGCCATGCATCGGTATTTACAGAGATAATACTGAAACGATATACAAATATATATATATAAATAAATAAATACAGACATAGATACAGATATAGCCATAGTGAGAGGGAGAGAGAAAGATAAATGAGTGTGTGTGTGTGTGTGTGTGTGTGTGTGTGTGTGTGTGTGTGTGTGTGTGTGTGTGTGTGTGTATCTTGTTCTTCAGACATGCATATTACAAAGCTACAAAATAAATAATCATACATCTTGGAAATGACAAATATCTCATAGCAAATCACTGGTGTATTAGTGTTGCTATTTAACAAAAAAAGAAGTAGATTGTTCATGTTTTGATTAAATAAAAGTGAAAAAAAGACTCTTCATAATTTGACTTGGTGTAAAACAGTTTCATTTCAAGATGAATATTGCAAAACTTTATTTATAGTTTTCTTTTGAATGCTGACTGCTCTGTGACATTCACCATTCCAAAGCAACCTCTTGGGAGAAGAACAAAAAATGATATTGTACTGATTTATTATTTATGGTATAAGATATCTGACTGATTTTTTTTTTTTTTTTTTGTACACTGGGATTTGCAAGTGCTCTCTGTCAGGGTAATTCTTTTTTATTGTTCAAGATCACTGCAGTTTCTTATGTCCTTTTATCTTTTCAAAACTGGAACACTGATGGGCCTTATAAGCATCCAGAAGCACTTCTTTCTCTATACAGTGCTTGTTTCCGTGAGACGAAGCAGATATACACTCCAACGCAGAGTGTTTCTGGGTACAACATAGTACTTACATCATCAGTTTGTGCAGAATCAATACCCCCCCCAAAAAAAGGCCCTATTTCTTAAGGCTGCTGCCTGCTGCTTTGGGATCGTTTTATTTTTAGAATGTATGCTGCTAGCAATTCACAAGAAAGCAGTAGAAGGTATGACCTTGTAGGACATAGATTACCATCCGTATGTGCCCTCACCAAAAAATCTATTAAAGCACATGTAACCTATGCATGAATATTAGTCTGCTTTTCTGTAACAATAGTTTTGTATTGTTGTTTCACCACATTTCACAGTTGTTTCATGCCTAGACTTTTCAATAGTTAGTTTCATAGCTAGATGGCATGAAATGATAACATAATTTAGCAATGAAGAATTGGTATAGAATGAAAGTAGTAGGGGTATCAGTCACATGACTTCATCTTCTCTTCCCTCATTTGTCCTTACCCACCCACTTTTTAATCCATGTAATACATTGCCAGAAGCTATGCAGGACTAGTGTCAGGCATCAGGTAGCCGCATACTGTCACCTACAAAGACAGAGATCTTAGTTTATTGCACAGTATTCATATGTGAAGTACCAATATGTAAATAGCTAGGGAACCTTTTATTTTTGTTTGCTTAATTTAAGCTGGCGCTTTATAGTCTCTGCAGGGTATGTAGTTCTCTTTGTTAATATAGTAAGTACAATATTGCCTCAGAAGTACTTTACTATATGTTGTTGTCTAGCAAAGGTCAGACTTTAGATGAGGCTTTGAACTTTAAACTGTGCAAAACAATGTATAAATGTTAAAATGTATAAAAGGGATAAACTTAAATAGTTAGAAAACCTTGTTTCCTTTAAAGCAAGTAACACAATGTCATGCAAGGTGAGAAAGTGAATTGCAGTTAATCACCTAACAATCACTTACTATAGTCTGTATATAATGTACTTAATTGCTTGACGCTATGGATCAAAACCATATATGTATAACTGCAGCTCTTCTTTTTTTGTTTTGCATGTTTCTTTTTATAATGGGAAAATGTTTAGAAGCACGCATGACTGTGGTTTGTTCAAAAGGAAGACTAGTGTATAATGTACTCCCATTGAAACACTTTCATTGCAGAGCTCAAGAAGTTGAAACTTTTTTGTAATAGTCAACAGCACAACTATTTTGTATTGTTGTTTGTACAATTTTGTATGAAAAAAAACTAAAAATGAAAAAAAAAAAGAAAAAAGAAGACAGTAAGTGTTTTCAACATGTGTCTAGTGCCATTGCAGTCTTGATTCAAAACTGAATAACAGCTTTGCTGATTTCTTGTGTGTAAAGCTGAACCGATGCATTGGTGCTTGGCTCCAGTGTTATAAATAAAATCCCTCCTTTTAATTACAATGGCTTACATTTATTCATTTAATTTTGATCTTTTATTAATTCTGGTATTTCAGGCAGTTCAGTAGGAGATCCTCATTTAAACAGGTATGGATAAAAAAATAAAAAATCAAAAAATGGAGGTCTAACTTGTCTTAATCAAGCAAAACTTCATTTCTGCTGACAGAAAAGAAAACTGAACTTTCTGAATTTACATTCCAGGATTCCAGCACTGCTAGCCATCGGACATTAGCTATTAAGCTTATAAAATATTAAAGAATATTATATTTGGGGACTGTGAGAATGCAGCATTGATTACTCTAAAAATACTCAAGCATTCTAAATGACTCTCATGATGGCTGCCCTGCATACATACAGCAATGATTCCCCATCCATGAATGTGGAGCCAATAGACATTAATGGTTAATAGGCATGATGTTGTTAAGTGTTGAGCTCAGTTGCATCTACTTCACTTATTTGACTATGGTTCTGTTATAAGGCAATCACATGATGATGATGACGACACATCACAGAAAGAAAAAAAAAAACAACGAATCTCAATCACAAGCAGAAAGCCTGTGCATGATTTAAATGACTTACACACATCTTATGTTGTCCAGAAAATAGTTCAAGCCATTAGAAATGAGGTTCAGGTAATCACGTCACAGCTATTGTCAGATAAGGAATAGTACAGATGTATCTTTACAGTTAACTGAAAAGAGATGTTTACAGAATGCAGACAGATGCAAGCATTTGTTATAAAGATATCTACCACCACTATATGCCATTAAAGTATTGTTTAAATGTTCAAGTGATTGATATATATCTATTTTTCTAAAGTGCTAGCAAGGTATGAAAAGTGAATACTCTTTATTTTTTTTTTATTTCTCCATATCTTTTGGGTTTCTAATACCATGATGGGAATGGACCCCATTCCTAAGTCAAAGTACGATTAAAGTTCATGAAATTAGTATTATTTCAATCGTTGATATCAGCCAACAGTGCTCTTCACAGCACCTGCAATGTGCCCAGTAATGGCTCCTTCTTCAATTTGTATGGAGTTCCACGTATTGGTAGCATATTTAAATAGGATTGTAGACTCTAAGACCCATTTCTCCTACTACTACTACTGGAACTATCTGGGTGCCTTTCTTCCACATTGGTCTTGTTTCTGCTTGCAAATCCTGATATTTTATGACTTTGTGTCTCTCTGTATGCAGGACGCCATAGTCACTGGATGTGGCAATTTCAATGATCAATGCCACTTTTGCCTTCTTTTCCAGGACCACTATATCTGGTTTTCTAGCATCTATCTTTTGAACTGTTGGTAATGGATGATCCCATGTGATGTAGACTTCATAATTTTCTGTGATGCTTTGTGGCTCATATTTCCAGTGTTTTTCAGCAACTTCAGTACCATAATGTTTGCACAATCCCCAGTGCAACAGTCTTGCCACATTATTATGCCTTTCAGTGTACAGTCCTTCTGCTATTAATATATCACAACCAGCAACGAGGTGTGCAAATGTTTCCAATTCTGTTTTACCAAACTTACATTTGTCTGTTTTTCCTACCTGTTCAATGGGCTTTTTAAACCAACTTGTACGTAGCCCACTATCTTGGGCTGTCAATATTAACCTTTCATCTCTTGGTTTAAATTCACCTCTCCTTAACCATTCCTGCATTTGTTCCTGATCAACATGAGGTTCTTTCAGAAGTTTTCTATACTTGCAACTATATTTATGCTTTTTCAACATTTCGTGCCTTCTCATCTGGTACTTCACATTATATTCTTTCTTTTGGTTTTTTTTTGGCACATTCAGTTGGTGCCTGATCTTTATCTACTTCTGGTTTGATTTCCATTCCTGCTTGATGCCAATATGCTTCTGCTAGCCTAAGCAGGGAAGTCATCATAGATGTATTCTCCTCATGTTTCAAAACTTTCACTACATTTGGGTCTTGTGAGGTCAGCAGATATGTGTGGAGTCCCACAATTGGAAATCTGTACATGTAATCAATTTCAAGGAGGCCCATCCCTCCATCAGAATGGGGAATATATAATCTTGGTATGCACTGAGTTTTATAAATCATTTGATGAACATGAAGCATCCTTCTTGTTTTCCTATCTAATCTATCCAGCATGTTTTGGGGCCAGTCAATCACTCCAAAACTGTAAGTTAAGACAGGAAGAGCAAATTGGTTTATAACTTGGACTTTGTTCCTAGATGTCAGTGCTGTTTTCAGGATTAATTTAAATCTTCCGAAGTACTCCTTACTAAGTTTTATTCACATTTGTTCATGTTTTATTGTTGATCCTTCATCAATTCCCAAATATTTATACACTCCCTCTTGCTCAAGTTCTTTTATAGCACATTCTCATCCCAAACTAATGTTTTCTTGTTGCTGCAGTTTTCCTGCTTTAAAGGTGGCTTTTGCACATTTATCAAAACCAAATGGCATTCTTATATCATCTGAAAAAGTTTTGACAACTTGCAGTTGTGCTTTCAGTTCCTCATCTGATAATCTGTACAGCTTCAAATCATCGACAAAGAGAAGATGAGAAGTCTTTGCACTTTGTTGTTTTCTAGGAGCCAAATTATAGCCATGACCTAAGCTGTTGAGTAGACAGCTTAATGAATTAAGAGCAAGGCAAAATATCAGCGGTGACAGAGAGTCATCCTGTGATATCCTCTTTGGATTTTTATTTATTTATTTATTTATTTATTTATTTTATTTAACATTTGTTAAACGGGAAAGTCTGACTTGGAATGAAGACAATTTTCAGTGGAGGCCCTGGGAGAAACACTCCAGATGCATGCATTTGGAAATTTTTAACTTTGTAATTGTCCTTTTATCCCTGGAATAATAAGTTGTCCTTTATCATGGCTTAATTGCAAAGTGGTCTGCCACTGTTTCATGGTCCCTGTAATGTAATTAATCAGCGTAGGGTGTACCATACATTTTTAAGCACTCTTTTATCCATGAATGTGAGATACTATCAAATGCTTTTTTGTAGTCAATCCAGGCCATACTTAAGTTCTTCCCCTTTTTACAGTTCTTCGCTATGACTTTATTTAACAACAAATGATCCTTTGTTCCGTATGACTTTCTTTTATTGCCCTTTTGTTCTGTTGCCATAATTGTGTTTTCTTCTAAATGACTATAAACTCTGTCGGCATCAGTTCCAGTGTATAGTTTATATGTCATCAGAAGGCAAGGTATTGGTCTATAATTTTTAAGGTCACTTGCATGTTCACTCTTAAGTAGGAGCATTGTTTTTCCTGTTGTTAGCCAGGTTGGTGTCTTTTTGGGGTGTGCATATAAATAATTCTTACTCATGGCTAAATCTTTGTGCAAAGATGTTAATACTTTTAACCAGGAGTTAAGTATTGCATCTGGGCCTGGGGTTTTCCAATTAGAGGCTTTTCATAACTTTGTTTCAATCTCTCTGGTTGTTACTTCATCCCATTTCATATCCTGTACCTTTAAGCTTCTTATTCTTTCTTTTACTTCTTCGATCCAATTAGCATCTTTGTTATGTTCCACAGGCTCTTCATAGATACTTCTCCAAAATTTATCGATTTCTTCTTTTTTTTGGTGGTCTTTCAATTCCTTTTACCTTATTTCCCAATTCTCTATAAAACTTTTTTGGGTCATCAATAAATTGCTTATTTTGTACTTTTCCTTTATATTTGTCTACGTATCTTCTACATTTTTTCACCTGTTCTGAGATTTTTAGTTTATTGTTTGTGATAGTGCATGACAGATCCTGATCTGTTCTAATATTGTACATTGCTTTTATCACATCTATTTATCTGAGTATTGATCTGTTCCCTCTTCTATAGTCGTCTAATAGTGACACTTCTTGTCTTAGTTGCTTTACAGTTTTCTCAGTTCGATACTTCCATGACGGTATTTGATTTCTCCCCTTTTCTCCCCTTCACTACCCTGTGTTCTTGTGGTAGAACTTTATCAGTTATTAATTTAGCTGCACAGTAATATATCCTATTTACTTCTGTTATATCGCATGGATCTCTATGGACAGTCCTAATTACTGTGTTCATTTGCTTTATCAAACTTCTGACTTTTTGGGTTTTATTGACCTTCTGCAGTATGTTTCTTTCATTGATCTTAATATGTCTATTAAGTCAAGCAACTCTTCTCTTAACTCAGTTTCTTCTAAATTGAGGGTGCATTTTTTGTTATCCATTTCCTGCGGGCATTCTGTAGAAAATTCTATTACATCTTCCTGTGGCAAATTCCCTTCAATTTCATCCTGTGCCATCCGTTGCTCTGTCATATGAGAACTCACTGGCCTATCATGCCTCAGCATTAATTACGTCAGAGTTCCACATTTTCCTGTTCCTTCCTTTGCTGTCCAACTTCAAGTGGATGTTTATACTGATTTTCTGTGGAAGGCTCTAAAATATCTTCATATGGCACATGACCAATTGCTTCCCATTCCAGTGGTTTCCCCCTTAATCTGGAGTTCCATTGCTTTCTGAATTAGCTTTTCTACACTGAGTCATTCACTTTGGAGGTACTTCATAACCTCAGTTTCTATTTCTTTAACTTCTCCATCACTGATTTCCTTTTCTACTTTTCCTCTTTGTCTTCTTACTTTTTGTATTATAAAGTTTTCCATGTCTGGATTCCTTTGCCAGTATTTCTCTTCAAATATCTTTGGTGCTGCTCTTTTTGTATTGATTAGTTTTGCTTTCTCCGTGGCATTGATATTACACCATATTAAAGTTCTTTTTCTTTCCCATGTTCGTATTTCTTCTTCAGATGTCTCCTGATCTTCCTGTTTTTCCTTACTTAGGGGACTCGTTCCATCATGCTGTGATGTAACCTGTGTTAGACCTTCTACATAAAATCCTTCACTTTGCAGGCACTGCATAACTTCAACTTCATTTTTTTTAACTTCTGCTTTACTAATCTTCTTTTCTACATTCCCTCTTTGTGATATTATTTTATTTATTGTGAAATTTTCCATATCTGGATGCCTTTGCCTGTATTTCTCTTTGAATATCTTTGGGGCTGCCCTCACTATATTAGTTAACTTGGTTGTCTCCTTTGCATAAATATTGCACCATATCAAATCTCTCTTTCTTTTCCATGCCCATATTTCTTTTTTATGCTTTTCAAAAATATCTAGGTTTTGTTGTTTACCTTTTTGTACATCTTCAGATGCTTCTTTTTCCAAACAGATCAAAGTTTCTTGATCTATATACTGTTTTTCAAAATCTGTTGTATTAATGACCCCAAATTTTTATTTGAAGCTTCTGACGGTTTATCTTGTGGAAGTATTTTTCTTTCGTCTAATTTCTCTCTTAATCTTTTTGTATATCCTGTGTCTGGGAATTCTGGGCTTTTTGCATAATAGTAACAAAACATAATTTCTTTCTTATCCTCAATAGTCCTCTCTATCGTCTTTATGGCTCTTCTTTGGCCTATGATTTTTTGTGATTTCTTGGAAATGCTACTTCTTTCTATGACAGGGGGGCCATCCTCCCCCTGGGCCTGGCCTGGACCCATTGTAGGAATGTTTCTGTATTTTGAGGATTCTACACTGTAATGTTTCCCAGTCCTGGCACCAATCCACTACCAGGATTGGACACTTTTTTATCCTGGGTCTTCTGCACCCAGCTATCATTTTTAGTTTTTGACTTACTTTCTGTCCACGGTATATGCTATACAAATACAGTCTATATATCAGTGTTGCCTTGGTGAGATTTTGTGAAAAACAGGGTCTACCTTGTGAAGGTACTCACCAAGACTTGGGGATGAATTCAGTTTCAGCACTACTACTTTCCTTTGCTTGCTGACTTTTCATCTCTCCATTTGGACCCCCAAATACTCTTTAAAGATTCTTCTTCTTTTGTCTTTTTCCCAGTTAGGGGTCACCACAGTGGATCACCTGTCCGCTCATGACTGGCAGTGGAGTTTTACGGTGTCAAGTTGCCAGCCCGACGCCCAACCTTCCACAGAAGGCACGCACTCATGCACTCACACCTAGGGTCAATTTAGAGTGTCCAATCCACCTACAGCATGGCTTTGGGATGTGGGAGGAAACCAGAGCACCCAGAGGAAACCCAGATGACCACAGAGAGGACATGCAGACTCCGCACAGAAGGTACTCCAGCCGAGGATCGAACCGGAGAACCTCTTGCTGTGAGGTGGCAACGCTAACCGCTGCACCACCATGGCCACCCAAATATTCTTTAAAGATTACATAATGTTAATTAAGTGAGCAGTTACAGAGTACATCAGAAAGTGTTTCTCCACTTGTACTTCTTCACTATCAGTTTGTCCTGCTAAGTTGATCCAAAAGCAGGTAGCAGAGGCAGATAGCAAGTTATCCACCCTATAGTGATGAATCCTCCATAATCTATTTTCTAATTAATGGAAGAATCAGGAAATTAATTAATCTTTTCATACAGATGGGGCATTTTTGTATTTTTAATTTAAGATGTGCAGTTATTATATCATAAAACAAATATGGAAGGGAACTACTTGTCCTTTTCTCAAACAATCTTTATGCTATGCTGCTCTTTTACTAACAGGCTTACACTGAGCAGGAAAAAAGAGTTGCATTGTCAGTATAAATGTAAGGGAAAACTGAATGTCAAAAAAATATTTATTGTACTCTGAGGAATATACATGAAAGCACTTATTCGATTAGCTAAAATAGTATGTGGGGAATAATAAATCTGAAATGAAATGGATTCTTTCTCCTAAGCAGTGGAGTGGCATTCTTTTTAAATTTTACCATCACACATTAGATGTTCTTTTACTTAACCTCTGAGCGGCACACCTAAGTATCGAGATTCTGCGGCACAAGGCATCTGCGAGGCCAGGTAGTCTATAACACTGGTTAATATGCCTGCCGAATATGCTTGCTTGTCTACCTGGAGAAAAACAAATTAATTATGTAAGGAGGTGTGGTGAATCATGGTGAACTGTTTTTTTTCATCCATTACAACTTTGCAACTTTGTCATTAACTGGTGAGATACTGACGGCATATTTTGCATCCACTATTAAGTAGTATAACACATATTTAAGGACAAATATTGACTGTAAACATGTTTTCTCAATATCAAAGTATCATCTGAAAGCAAGACAATACAATTAACAATATTTGCTGGTTTAAATGAACATATTTCCTGGTCTTGATAGAGGCCAGTAACTTTTTCCTCCTTTACCATAATGCAGCCGGAATGACCTTCAGCACTTATAACAGTGGTCACTGTTATGTTCATGACATTACAGACAATGCCAGTGCTGGTTTGGCTAGTAATATGAGAGCTACATACACTTACTGTGCTGTTTGCATGGGTATGTGTACGACTTTACTCATGATAGTGAGGAAAAAGATCTGAACTGTACGAACAGCAAAAATTAATGGTTGGACTGGAGAAAGACACGCTTCTGAAGATGCTATGTTGCCATTATGACACTTAGTTATGGTCACAGATGTCACAGTATATTGGTTTACAAAAATAAATGCTGAACTCTGGTTGTTGGAGAAGATATACTTAAACAAGGCCCTCTCATTACCAACCAAGGGCCACCCAAAGAAAGTTCTTGATGTTAAATTTTCTGTGTCATGTTACCAATGACTTTGGAGCAGTTATGATTAAATGACACTCCAAAGACTGACAGGTTTCTGTGTATTTCTGATGTTACAAAAGAAAAACTAAAACACTGTTGAAACTACACTATTGGCACAGAAATTGTCATGAACTCAAGCAGGGTTGCTGATTATATTTTAGTATATTTGAATCAACATCTACTAATTGCTTATCACCACAGAGAAAAAAAAGATGAAGTCTACTTATTAAAAATAGAAAGTGATCAAGTGATTGGAGCTGTGTTCATAACAAAGGCATTTAACATCACATAAATATCAGAAAAGGAATTGGGTATGCTTACAGTGTACCTTATACTGCAGGATGGTGTTAAATTATTATACCTGTTTACAAGAACATTTGCTTAATTCATTTCATAGAGTATGTATTGTTTAAGCAACAAGAAAGTATTCTGTGCAAGACTGGAACTGAAATGGTTTGTGCAGCAGGCTTCAGCAGAAAACATTACTTAGAACCTGCAGTAATTTGTATTACAAATTCTTTGGCACAGTACTAGAATGCTCTCAACAGTCATTGTAATATGTATTAATATATCTTACATACATCCTTTATCCCACATCCATATTCATCTCGGGAGAGGTGTCCCAGATGCTGCTGTACCCTGCTCTGAGCTGATTATGTTAATAGAAAAGTCACAACTGTCACTCCTGTTTTACCATTACTATCTTCTCACAAGCAACTGATCCAGGTATGAAGAGAATTCACTTATTTAAGTTGTATGGTTTGAAAAAAAAATGTTGTATATGTTGTATATGTTATTTTTATACTCATATGCCAGCAGTCTCCTAACATCTGCAAATGTAGGTGGACCTACAGATACTCGCACAAAGACCAGTTGAGTGCATAGTAACTGGCTCTGGTGGCCATTTTACCAGGTGTGTGGAGTTGCACAAGAGAAGAATAGGAAGATGGAAGTACAAGGTAAAGAACCTGGAGACCTGCACATTGCTGGCATTTACCAAATCAAGGTGTTGAACACTGCAATGTTGTAAGGTGCAATGAACGTTCAGATCCCTGCCCTCTGCATTCTCAGCAGCAGTCCACTGACTGTACTTATAGACAATCAGTTAATAATATGATGGAAGTATAGCGGTCAGCTGAATTACGGTTTGAAAACAATAAATGGGGGAGGCAGTCTGGAACAGGAGTGGAGGAATCTCACAGTGGTAAAGTAATGCTGCAAACCTCTCAACCTGACGCAAGGTGGTAAAGGGAAAGTGTCCTTCTGGTATAAGAACATAATGGACATTATTCCAGTGTAAGTATCCATAGTCCTACTTGACTCTGTGGCACAGAGGGACGCTGCCTTAATGACAACCTAGATGCCAGGGTTCAGTCAGCAGCACTGGAGGACACATTGCCAAGGGTAACTGTTTGAAATGTCGAGATCAGTTAGTGCTGGTGATGGAACACTGACACTGAATGGCCAAAAAATTACACTGAATGGCCAAAAATGTGAGCTTACAGAAAGGAAGACCAAGATTCATGTTCTTCAAAATAGTTCCTTTTCAACAAAGTATGGCAATCTCAGTTTGTGTATAAAGGTTTGCATGGAGTGGGGGGGGGGGCTTGGCACCCACAAAAAAAATTAAAAAGGGACAAGTGATATCCAACATTCACTGTTCTCCCTTGTTTTCAGTCTTTTTTTTAGCATTTTTGGACTTGATATTATAAGCTTCTGTATTTCAATAGAGGATCATTGTCAAGTGCTTAAAGGGACAGGGGCAGGGCTGCTCGGAGAAATGTCATCTGCTAAACTGAGGGGACACTGACAGTGCTTTGTACATCTCCTTCCCACCACTTCAACTACATGTGTAAAAGTAGGGTTAAAATAGAAAAAATTCAAGCTACACTTGAGGACTGTCAATTAATGACCCCTCCAAGTCAGCCCTCAACCCAGTGATGAGGAATGAATCGGATGATTAGCTGTAATAGGAGTTAATGATTGACAGGCACATGGGGGGGGGGGCAGAAATGGCAAAAAAGTAACCAGGAGTCCAAAGTCTCTGTTCTGGGAGGAACAGCATCACTTAGGAGTACTACAACAAAGGGAAAACCTGGTAATAGAGAGAAAAATATGAAGCATCTGACATTTTTAAACAATCCCTACAGTTATGGGTCATTCTAAATGAGAACAAAAGTGGTTTACAATGAAGCATGTATGGGACAGTTAGTAGCACAAATTGGACAGGGACCAATCTGTATCCCTGTCCATTTTTACAACAGCATTGTAACAAAAGGTTTGTGATGTACCAAGTCACCTTCGGGAGTTAATGCTAATGAACATGTGCATGTGTGTATTAATGTGGCGGCATGTCTGTGTTCATGTAATGGGTATAGCAAGACATTTTCAAAAAGCACCAGTGATTTATTTTCATTTCATAAAAATGTATGAAGTCTTACAGCAAATGTGCAACAGGATGAAACTGATTCATGTGCTGTGCAGGCCTTACCACTGCCTAGAAAACAAGCAATTCCTAAAATGAAGGAAATCCATGTCACAGATGGGGAAGTTAGTAATACATACTGATTAAAATGTCATCAGACATTATGTGTGAATAATGCTTCAATAAAATGAAAACAATGGCTCTGTGTATTAAGGAAACTTGTATTTCTGTTTGCATGAGAAAATGACTGATGCTACATATAATTAGGGGTAGAATAAACTTCTTAAAATGAAATAAGTGTTTTTTGTATAACAGCAATATCAGAAATATAATGGATAAATAAAACAGAAATTAAAATTATGAATTCAGCTGTCACCGCCAGACATACGCACATATATATATATATATATATATATATATATATATATATATATATATATATATATATATCGTTGTTTAAATGAAAGCACATTTAAATGAATGTTACTTACCCGAGCTCATTCTCTGAAATGCTATTACAATGAATGCACAGACTCCCAAATTCCTTTCCCTGTGAAAGGAACCACTTGGCCACCATGGTGAACTTTGCCCTCTCTTCAGTTTAGTGAGATCTCAGAGTTGGTATATTTAAGTATAGATTTAGTTTGACTTCATTTTGGTATACTACCATGGTGGCCAAGTGGTTCCTCTCACAAGGAAAGGAATTCGGCAGTCCATGCGTTCATTGTAATGGCATTTCAGAGGAATGAGCTCAGGTAAGTAACATTTGATTAAACGTGCTTTCATTTTTAAACAAGGTAGATATATATATATATATATATATATATATATATATAGATATATATATATATATATATATATATATATATATATGTATGCACACCACTTTCTGGAACTCCTTAACTTGGCAGATGTGTTGTCATAGCTAGAAGCAACTGGTGAGATTGGATCCATTTCTATTACTGAGGTCCCTCTGATACCTAAACAGATGCACAGTGGATGAAATCTGGCTGGAATTTCTAAAAGCACTGGATATTGTTGGGGTGTCATGGCTAATGTGCCTGTTCAATGCTGTATGGAAGGCAGGAACAGCACTGCTAAATTGGTTATGTGGGATAGTGATCCCCATTTTCCAAAAGCAGCATATGCATCTCTGCTACAATTATGCACAGATCATACTTCTTAGCCTTTCGGGCTATGTCAAAAACCTAAATAACAACTCGCAGATCTACTCTGAGCTACAGTATAACGGTTCAAAATTCACTGAACCAACTGACATCGCCAATATACTGGCAGATAGGTTTCACTGCAAACTTCACCCCACAATCACCCCCCAAAGGGCACGTTTCCATACCAGAAGATTGTACTGTCCCTAAAATCACAGACAATCAGATGAAAACAGCACTCTCCAAGGCAAGAAACACAGCATCCATGGGACCAGACAGCATCCCAAGCTGCGTACTACATGAACTCCAAAACCAATTAATCCCTTACCTTAATACCATGTTTATCCACAGCCTCACCTCAGGCTATGTGCCCACAGAGTGGCACATGGTAACAGTTATACCACTCCACAAAGGAGCTGCCACCACTGACCCCAGGAATTACCGCCCCAATAGCCTGACAAGTCTCATCTGCAAGGCCATGGAGCGCATCATCATGGAACTAATAAACAAAGACATTGGGAACATACAAACCCTTGACCCCACCCAGTTTGGGTTCATAAAGGGAAGGTCTTGTCTCCTAAATCTGGTTGACTTTTTCAAAATGGTCACTAAAGCAATAGATGAGGGAAAGGTGGTTCACACAGCATACCTTGATCTTGCAAAGGCCTTCGATACCATTCCCCACTCAGGAATTATTGACTAACTCACCAACCTAAATATAAACCCCTATGTTACAAGATGGGTTGCTAACTGGCTCATGGATAGAACCCATTCAGTGAGAATAGGAAACGCTAGATCCGACTCCAAACCTGTGACTAGTGGTTAACCACAGGGCTCAGTCCTGGGACCCCTTCTGTTCAGTATCTACTTCTCGGAGGTACAAGCAAAAACAGAGGGACTATGGCTAACAAAGTTCGCAGACAACTGCAAACTGGGTGCCATAATTGAGACCCCTACTGATGTAGATATCCTTCAAAAGGGTCTTAAGGATACAGATACATGGAGCCAAAACCACGGCCTCAAGCTAAATGCCAAAAAGTGCATTGTCATCCCCTTTGGGAAAAACCTAGTACCTATGAATTACAATATAGGTGCTAGCCCACTTACCATGGAGAGTGTGATAAGAGACCTAAGGACTCAGGTGGATAGTAACCTCTCCTTCAACAACCATATTGCTAAAGTGGTTAGTGGTTAGTGGCCCACCTTATCACAAAAGGGTTTGCATCCAGGAATAAGGATGTTATTGTCCCCCTCTACACATCACTCATTAGACCCGTTATTGAATATAATGCCCCATTCTGGATGTAACTAACAATACATCTGCAACAACTGTTGAGGCGTCAAAAGTACCTCACAAAGAGGATAACGGGCCTCAAACAGTTGTCCTATGCCATGAGGCTAAAAAAACTCAGACTGTACTCGGTCGCGTACCGGCTACTCAGAGGTGATCTCTGCCTGACATACAAGGCTATGTCAAACCCTGAATTGCTAGAAATGCTCCATCTAAGGAAAACCCTATCCACCAGAGCTACACGCTCAAGGGACGTAAATCTGACATCATCAATAAACAGGAATTGGAGGGACAGATTCATGTTCCAGAGATTTCCCTTGCTCTGGAATTAGGTCCCCATATATGTGAGGCAGAGCTCCTCATTAGTGCTCTTCAAGAGGAATCTTAATGAGTGGATGGGAAACAGGAAATTCACCCCAGGAATCACTTTGGTGGCCCTGCTAGACAGGGGTGCTGGAAACTAAACCACTTGGGAGGGAAGCGTAAGCAAAAAAAATTTTTTTGGCTAGGCTTAATTATGCCCTAGGGCCAATAGCCTAGTACCTACCTATGAACCAATCATGCACCATGGTGCTGGAAACAAGACTCTGTCCAAGAGCTAAGTCTCTGCTTCAAGAGAAGCATCACAGTTTTGAACAACTTTTTAGCTTTGTATGGACATTTGAAGGGTTTGGGCAATTTGTCAATCTTATCTAATGTGTTCTCTGGACTTGGAAAAGGCATATGACTGAGTACACCAGAATGAGTTGTGGGGTTTGCTACAACACTATGTCAGTTTTGGAGCTGCTCCTGCATACCATTTTGTCCCTGTATTTGCAGAGAGAAAGAGAGAGAGTTTTAACCCCATTCTCAGTGTTAAGACACACTGCTTTCAAGCTGAGTTTAGGGTTTTGTCAAATAATTGCACTGTACTTCTTCTGTTCATGATTTCCATGAACAAGATATCAAAACATGACTGAGGTTTGAAGAGTATCTAGTTTGTTGATGTTAGGTTTGTCTTTTTTTGTTGTCTGAAGATAATGATGTCTTCTTTCCCTCGAGTGACTGTGATCTCTATCATGCTTTGGAGATGCTCACTGCTGACTGTGAAGAAGTTGGGATGAGAACTGGTATTTCTAAACCAGAGGTCATGCTCCTGGAATAGAGTGGATTGCTCCCTGCAGGTGAGGAGCTGCTACACCAAGTGGAGGAATGATTTCATAGGTTCATAGGATCATACGTATGCTAGCTGCCCTTGTGAATCATTTTGAACCTAGCCAATTTCCCTTTTTGTACTCAAATTAACCTAAGACATTTGGTTAGAGATTAACCTTACTCATCCCATGGTCAATAATTATATATTAACAGTAATGAGAATAACTGAGATCATACCACAGATAATGTGAGGAGATCCATAAGATGGGTTAAAGCATTTATGAACTACCTATGTCCACTTTTAGTACAGCAGGCAGTCCTGGGGTAAATTTTCTGTTTCTCATCCATGGATATGAGTTCCTGTTGAATATGAATATGGATGAATTTTGTTTTAGGTGGATAGGGAGTCAGTTCTAGAGAAGCAATATCCGCTATGAGATATACATGTCATTCCAAACCATCCTGTTGATGTTGCAGAAGAGGTTTTGATCCCTAGAACAAGTATTTCTGAGGCCATTTTACTTGCTGATGTGTGGTAACTCCACATGAGTCTTGTTCAAGATTGAGGAGAGAGGAAAGCAGGAGAAAAAATCTGATAGACCATGGAGTACAGCCATTGTTCCTCAGGACTGAGAGGCTCCATCTGAGGTAAGTAGGCTAGATGGATGGACAGATGGATAGATGGATGAATAAATGCTTTTCAAATGCAAATTAATTAAAAAGTATAATTATTACAAATGATAAGACAGATTTATTTTTATATTTTTCCCCACAGTAAATGGAATAATTGACTGCATTTTCTACTTAGTGTGTCTTGGCACAAACATGTGAGGATTTCTGACCTGTATACATATGAAGTGCATGCAATATTAACTGTGTATGAACTGCACACTGTAGTAATAAAAAGGATAGTCATGTGACATATAAATAATGTGAATCTCTCCCTACTGATAAGGACTGGGATACCTGTATTGGAGTATTTTTAGGACATCAACATATTTTAACATTCAACTGTTGTACTGTTGCACTTGCAATGAAACATTTTTCCAGTAGGGGGAACCAAAAGCTCACTTTGACTGTTTTTTAATAGAATGTTTATATTTATTAAAATGGATAAAATGTATATATGAATATTCACATAATTGATTTTATGTGTTTACAACCAATTTTACATTTTATATATGGGGTATTGTAATATTTTGTTTTGAAAGTTCGTGGAAAGAAGTGTACAATATTCTGATGGTCTTTATTACTTAATTGTAGCTCCTATTTCATTGGATATGCATTAACTACTTAATATATAAATGATGAAGGTAGAGAGATTGTTTTATCTGAGGAAGTTGGTGACGAAAACGTTATTTTAACATTGTCAGCGTTAATCGTTTTTTGTTTGTACTAGTTTTGTTATTAAAGCTGTTCATTTATTAACCTTCTGAGTTTGAGGTGCTTTTGTGTTGGTTTTAAGTAACATTTTGCACCTTCCATGGAACTGGTTCTGGTTATTGTTTTATCGGATGGATACCCAGTCAGTATGGCTTTGTACAGTGCAAATAAAGGATCCGAGGTTGGAGAGCTTCGGAAGCTCAGGGCAGTTGACGCAGCTTGTGGGGCTTCTTACACCCATCAGCCAATCCATGGCATCGCTTTTATCGTCACTACCTTTACCCAGAAACCAGGAAGTAGCTAGGCGTTCTGCTTCGCATGAAGGAATGGCCGTAAGCGATGAACGAGAAGTCCGAGATGATTTTAGAGCTAATGTTGCTGACAATGGGAGCCTTGATGGTTTCCCTCATATTACTTTTAATAACGAGAGTGAGAGGCATCCCTTTGAAGGGTCGCGAGTTAACATGAACAAAGCAGACTTGCAGGCTGGAGCAGACAGTAATGTTGGCTTACCAGGTACTAAGCGACAATTGAAAGACATTTTAAATGTCAAATTTGAATTTGAAAAGAAATTATCTAATACTAGCATTAATGGAACTTATGTTAACAAGTTGGATGACTTGGACTACTTTTTGTACAAATACAAAATGCTTAAAATGGACAATGCGTATTTGAAACACTGCTTACAATTAAATATTGTGCCAAAAGGCCTCAGAGTATGTAAGTACCCTAACAATGTTTTTGAGGGTACTGATTTTCACCATGATTTAATGATTGCATTTGATAAATGTGGTTTTGATATAATGAGAGCTATAATTAAGAATAATGAGTGTGAGATGGAAAATTATACACAAATATAGAGCGAATTAATAAAGGTATAATTAATGATTTATTATTTACAGTAGAAGAGGAGAAGGGAAAATATTACAAATTACTAAAAAATTTGGAAGTTAGATGTGTTGAAGTGCAAAATAGGAAGGTTGTTAAAATTGAGAGGGACATGAATGAATATAAAACCAAGACGCATTATCCTAAACCCAAATTTTGTGGAAGGAAAGGTAGTGGTTATCAAGAGAAAGAAATTCATGACCCAAGGGGAAATGGGGAACTTTTTCAAAATGAAAACGACTTAGATACTTCTGAATTTCCTCCACTACGAAGGTCTGAAAGGTTAATGTATAAGGAACCAGTTAACTATAATTCAAAAAACTACAAGGGGAAAGAATGGAGGCCTCAGGGGAGGAAACAGCCAATATGGAACCAGTAGATACTATATTTAATGAAGGTTTTAAATGGACATACAAAGATTTTAATATTTTTAATTATTCTAGTATTACTGTGACTAAAACCTTTTTTGAACCATTTTCAAAAGCTTTTGGTTTTATACCTAAGCAGAGAACTGATATTTTTAAATTATTGGTAGATATTAAACTTTCTGTTAGAAAGAAAAATTTGGAGCTGTTTTTCAATGGAAAGAAAGTTCATTTTAAAGAAGACAGTTTAGCATAAAGAAGCATTTAACCCACCGTTGCATCCTTAGCTGAGAAATTTTGAAATAGCAGTGGAAAGTGAACTAAGAACTTCCCTGAGACGACATAATGTGCACCCTAACCTAACTCTGGCAGAACAGGAAATACTTACAACTATGAATAATAACAGAAACTTAAGGGTCATGAAAACAAGGATGGGGGTAGTACTTATGGACCATATTTCATATGAAGGGAAAATGATGGAAATTTTGAGTGACTGTGATAAATATACAAGAACCTCTATCAACTAAATTAATATAGCGTATACAAAATATATGTTTTATTAGATGATTTATTAATGGGAGGATTGATAGATATGGACACTTACAAATATTTATATGTAGAGAAACCCAAGGTACCTTCAGATTTTGGTATTCCAAAGGTGCATAAGGATGTGAATGACCCACCTTTGAGACCAATAGTTTCTGCAGAGGGTTCAGTGACTGCACTTTTGGCAAAATACGTGGACCTAAAGGTTAAGAAATTGGTACTGAATAATGTTAATATACTCAAGGACTCTTGGGATTTTCTGAGAAAATTGGATTACACTTTATTTACAGAAAGGGTGGCATTTGGCACCCTTGATGTTGTAGACTTATTCACTAGTATACCACATGATATAGGCTTGGAATGGTTTGAGGAAATGTTGGTGGGTTTTAATGAGATTACTTACAATGATTTTAGAACAGTTTTAGTATTGATGGAAGTTGTATTGAAAAACAATTTTATTTTCTTTGAAGGTGAATATTTTAAACAGTCCAGAGGTGTAGCTATGGGGGCACATTGTGCTCCTACATATGCTAATATTATTATGGCCTACTGGGAAAATAAATATATTTTAAATTCTCCTTACAAGAGTTATTGGACATTTTATGGTAGATTTTTAGACGATTTGTGTTTTTTATGGGAAGGGGATGAAGACATTTTTGAGTAATTTGTTGAATATATTAATGGCACAACTAGTTTTTTACAATTTACATATAATTTTGACTATCAAGAGTTAAATTACTTGGACGTAAATATAAGTAAGACAAATGAAGGATTTATGTCTAAGATATATCGGAAGGAGACTTTTTCAAACTCCTATTTACACTACACTAGTTCACATCCACCTCACCAAAAGAAGGGGGTAGTGAAAGGTCAATTAGTGCATTTAAGTAGGATGACCTCCGATGATAAAACTTTTGACAGTGAGTGTAAGGTACTGAAAGTGTTATTTTTAAACAGAGGAAATCCTAGTGACCTGTTTGACCAAATATGCATGGAAGTAACTGAAGGAGGGAACAGTAGATTTGCCCCTATTTTAGGGAAACCACAAATGGTCAATGAACATAAAGTGGATGAAGTGAATACAAATGAAAATTATAGTTCAGGGATTACAACTACATATGATGGTGAGTCAGGATTAGTCAAGAGAATTATTGACAAGGAATGGAAAAATTTTGCGAAGTTGTCCGATTTAAAACACATTTTTGAGAATGATTTGAGGTATACCTACCGGAGAGGTAATAATATTAAGAGTTTATTAGAAAGGGGTGCAAGTAGATACAATTTGGAGAAAGGTACAAAAAAGAAAAAAGGTTTATTTGAGTGTGGAAGATGTAATTATTGCTCCCACCTTATAACAGGAGAAGTTGTATATTTACAAGCAAGGAAAAGGAAACTAATTTTAAACACCTATGCAAATTGTAATACCAAAGGTATCATTTACTTGGCCCTATGTAAAGGATGTGATTCATTTTATGTTGGAAAAAGTGAAAGGAAACTTAAACAAAGAATTTATGAGCACCTTTACGATATCAGAACTAAATGTGAAAATAATGCACTGTATAAGCATAGTGTTGTATGCAGACAAGCAGAATTTCAGTTTTTCATGCTAGAAGTAGTAGCAGTTGACCCTAGGGGTGGTATGTGGGAAACACTTGTTGAGTACAGAGAATTGTACTGGCAGATAATTTTGGAAGCCAGTAAATCTCCAGGTCTCAATGATATGATTTCACTTATTCCAATATTGAAGCTGAGATCAGCGAAGTTATAACCTAACTGCTTATTTTAGACATATTAGAAACTGTTTTAGAAGTACATCAAGTATTTATTTATTTATTGTTTCATTTAGAAATTTTTAACAATTGACTCTGTATTGAGTTAGAATATTTTTAGGACATTAACATATTTTAACATTCAACTGTTGTACTGTTGCACTTGCAATGAAACATTTTTCCAGTAGTGGGAACCAAAAGCTCACGTTGACTGTTTTTTAATAGAATGTTTATATTCATTAATATGGATAAAATGTATATATGAATATTCACATAATTGATTTTATGTGTTTACAACCAATTTTACAAATTTTACATTTTATATATGGGGTATTTATTGTAAAATTTTGTTTTGAAAGTTCGTGGAAAGAAGTGTACAGTATTCTGATCATCTTTATTACTTAATTGTAGCTCCTATTTAATTGGATATGCATTAATTACTTAATATATAAATGGTGAAGGTAGAGAGATTGTTTTATCTGAGGAAGTTGGTGATGAAAACGTTATTTTAACATTGTCAATGTTAATCGTTTTTTTGTTTGTACTAGTTTTGTTATTAAAGCTGTTCATTTATTAACCTTCTGGGTTCAAGGTGCTTTTGTGTTGGTTTTAAGTAGCTTTTTGCACCTTCCGTGGAACTGGTTCTATATTGGAAAGATATTGTACTCTTGTATAGTTACTTGCACACAGATAAGAAAGTCTCACTTCTGTTATTGTAACTGGTGCAAACATAGGTGGACTGCTAAATAATTTAGAAGCATTATTTAAATAATTTGGTATTTTTAAATAAATTGCAAGTAGGTTACAAAACTGTCTGTTTTCAAAATGTTTAATAATTGCATAAAGTCTCAAGTGTCAAAAGAAGGAGTAAAATCAGCTTATAAATAAAAGTATTTTTAAAACATATCACTTTATTTCCAAGGCTGGCTGAACAGTGAAGTGAGCCACTAACAGATATAGAGACACAAAGAAAGTTACTGTCCGAAAAGAGCAAAGTTACCACAGCAACGTCAATGGAAGCAACTAGTGTGTTTAACAGTACATAACAGTATGCTCACTGAGTGAAATTATTTATTTATTTTATTTTATTTTACATTTCTTTACTGGGAAAGTCCAACTGGGCAGAAATTGTCCGTTTTCAGTGGCGGCCTGAGGATAAAAGCTCCATATAGTACATTCAGTACAATGATGTTCAACATAATCATGATAAAAATAATATTTAAAACATTCAGTACAAATATATTCAACATAGTCCTGACAAAATACATTATGATAATACCCAGAAAGTAAGGAACAGGTG
>NC_056746.1:1315186895-1315194223 GCF_019279795.1 Protopterus annectens | reverse complement strand
AATAAAACTAATATAGTTAACTAGAATAGAAGAAAGGATGTGTGTGTGTGTGTGTGTGTGTGTGTGTGTGTGTGTGTGTGTGTGTGTGTGTGTGTGTGTGTGTGTGTGTGTGTCTGCATGAGAAAATAAATAAAACTAATATAGTTAACTAGAATAGAGCAAAGGATGTGATTGTGTGTGTGTGTGTGTGTGTGTGTGTGTGTGTGTGTGTGTGTGTGTGTGTGTGTGTGTGTGTGTATGAGAAAATAAATAAAACTAATATAGTTAACTAGAATAGAAGAAATGATGTGTGTGTGTGTGTGTGTGTGTGTGTGTGTGTGTGTGTGTGTGTGTGTGTGTGTGTGTGTGTGTTGACATTAAATACTTTTATAATGTATATTTTGGATGCAAAAATGCATCCTCCAACAGCAATTGCATATCCTATAGCAGCTATGAAACACTAAGCAGAGAAAAAAAAAAAAATATATATATATATATATATATATATATCCATAAATATATATTAAAACAATGAAATACTATTAGTAAAACAAATACAACCTACTTTAATAGACAGTTTATTTTGTAAATGCAATAATGCCTTCAGTGTTGACATTATTTGGGAAATAATGGACCTTCCAGGGGACAGGTCTCACAACACTTCCGGGCATTGTATTATTTCATCAATAATGCCTACCTTGTTAGGCAATACTGCTTGCATATCAGCATTACTATTGTCCATCAAAGCAGAACCATAATAAAGGTACATAATCTTAAAGTACTTCATTTATCTAACCCATGTGATATCAAACCTAAACTAGCCACAATCATTAAGATATAAAGATCAAATGATACTGTGAAAGTCACAGAAACTTTCATCAATGGATGTATGATGCACTTTCCAGTGACCGTATCTTTTAAGGAAATTCACTTGCTAAAATACTTACATTCTGATGAATGTTTCTCATATCATATTTTAATCAAATTTTAATCAAATTTTATTTTAGTACATTATACTCACAAGAGTTATGCAAACAATATAATTCACCAGTGAACAAGTATCTGAGGAGGTGTCCTGTCAACTGTCATAATTAGGAGATTTCTTCAGTTTGAGTCTTAAAAAGTTTGTATTCCATGCTGTTCCACATTGAAAGATTCTGTTGTACATTCATCCCAGGTTTCCACAAGCTCTGCACGGTATGCAGGAATAGTGCAGGAGCTACTGGAGGCAAAACGGCCACCGAGAGATCCAGGAACAAGCTCCCGAGAAGTGCACGAGCGCTCCTGCACTATTCCTGCACAGACACAAATCCTGTATGCTAATTACCTGACTTGCAGGTGAAAACCATGCAAATGAAGTGAATTTGCGATCCAGGAAGCTGGCAGCTGTCCATGCAGAACTAGTGTAACCTGCAGAAATGTACTCAGTTAGTAACCGAGTACATGTCTGCAAATTACAAATTGGAGCCATGACAGCTCCAAATAAAGGGTGTATGTAATGTGTAAAGCATGCCAATGGCCAAATATATGGCTACTGGCATGGAAAACCATTGCAAAAAACTAAAAAATAACTTTTAATTTTTTGGGGCCAATTTTGATCATTTAAGCATAGGGCAGCAGAGCGCAAATGGGATCGGCCAGAAAATAAAATAAGCTTTCTCTGCAAAATCACAATTTTGCCATTATAGTCAATGGCAGGCAGAAGACAACAAGGCCAGTGAATAGTAGTTGCTAAGGGGGAATGCTCAGTGTGGGACTTGTAACTAGGCATTAGCAGGCAATCTTATGCAAATGAGGGGAATGATGCTGAATCACAGATTTCCCCTCATGGCTAGGCTGCACCCAACCGTGTAGGTTCAGGAAGACCATGGTGCAAGCCTAAGAGCTAGCTGACATCATAGAGGGGTGTGCCAGGAATACTGTAAGCTTATTGGAGTCCTGTGGCTCGGGTTTGCCCTTAGCTTAGCAGAGCTAAGGAAGGGGGTGTGTCTGAAGCTGCATAGCACTCTTTACATTGCCTAAACAGGTGTGCGCGACATTCACCAGGTTTTAAACAAAGAAAAAAGTAAACCAGGAAGTAGCAGCTCCATCCACGTCTGAGCACTGGGTTTGCACGATGCGCCTCAGGGCTTAAACAGAAAGGCAATGGGAAGGGAAAACAGCAGTAGGAAGGTAATCAAGGAGAACTAACATAGCTGTCAGGTGAAATATATCAGAATCAGCCAATTACACAGGCAGCAGCCCAGCCCAGCACACTACTATACCCTCTGTTTTTTCCCACAAACTCTACACCACTAGTGTACACAAATGGGGAAATTTTACCTAACAAAATCAACAAAATGATAGGGGCTGCATTTGCTCTCATAAATCAACATGTGGAAGAGGCTGAGGGTGGTGAGGATGAGAATACTGATGACCAACCAACAGTGAGGAGAAGGAGAAGAGTGTGCAGACCCAGGGTAACCTCCCAGGGGCTACATGAGCTGGAGATAGTGGAGCAATATAGGGTGGACAGGTACCTCCTACAGCAAATTGTTGAGCTGTGCCGACCCCGCCTCACACACAGAACCAACAGAGGGGAACCCATCCCAGTAGATACCAAAGTATGTGTGGGCCTAAGAATACTAGCCACAAGTACCTTCCAAAGGCCAACTGGGGTATCATGGGGATCTCACAGGCATCAACATCCAGGGTACTCCACCAGTTCCTGGATGTCATGTTAGCACATGCCAGTGAGCACATATATTTCCTCTACACCCATGAGGCATTGACCAGCAATATGCATCTCTTCCACCAAATAGCAGACTACGCTGAGGTAGTGGATGCTATAGACTGCATGCACACACACATCAAAGCACCACCCGGTGAGCGGAGGTAGAGTCTACATAAACCGCAAGGGCTTCCCCTCCATCAACTGCCAGGTCGTGTGCGATGCCCAAGGCATTATAATGAAGGTGTGTGCTGGCAGCCCTGGAAGCTATCACGACTCCCACATCTGGCATATGACACAGCTGTACCAGAGATTTGCCAATGGGGACATCCCATATGGCCACCTAGTGGGGGATGCTGGTTATGCACTGGAGCCATGGCTGATGACACCCATCAGAAATGCACACACACCTGAGCAAGAACTCCATAATGAGGCCACACGCACAGACTAGAATCATAATAGAGCATGTGTTTCAGATGCTCAAGTCACAGTTCCAGTGCCTGTACATATCCGGTGAACCAGTACACACCAACTACATTTACCCAAAGTGTCATCGTATGTACCATGCTACACAATATAATCCTGTGAAAACAGCTGCAGCAGGAACAGCAAGGGACAGGGCCACACAGCCCCCCCACCATTGCCAAGGCTTGCACAGGCACAGAGTGACTCGGAGGAGGAACAACCTGAGCCTCCCCCAGTAGCCAGAAGGAGGCGTGGCCAGTATGCCCAGACCTTGGCAAAGAGGCTACGCATAGCGCATACATTGACACAGTAGGAACCCAGGGAATGACACCTCTCTCTGACTCGCACATACAGTAAAAGGGATGCCAAACATGACACTACCTGTGCTTAACCATGTATAGGGAGTGTACTATGTGAATCTGACATAGTCAGCCCTCCAGCACCATCCTCAGTACTGGCACAGCCACAAGGTAAGTCACTCTCCCTATCAATTGCTGAATGGAGTAGTATGTTTTGTTACTTGTATCTATGGTATGGATGTGAGAATGCAAGGGGAATCAGGTGGCTGAATGGGATGCCAGCAGATAGTACACACCTATATTGGCAGCATCAGATCTGTAGCAAATACTGTTGTCACCATAGTAGCCAGTACTAGAGAAGGTGACAAAACCCACTGCAGGAAATGTGGTGGGCCAAATGTGTGTCCATATGACACACACATGTCAGTCAGGGAGGTTCACATACCCAGCAACAGTCTTAGCCAGCAGGACAGGTGTAGTCAAATACAAACAAAGGCTGTGCTAAGGCTTTTGAATGATGGCTATGAGTAACATCCCCCCAGGCCTACACAGACAGACTACAACAGGTCAGGCAGTGGGATGTTAGTTCTGAAGGGTAAGTCTGAAACTGAAATGTAGGTCAATAAAACCTAAGAACTGTAGTACACTGATATGCCTCTAGTCTGCATGATAGGTCAGAATACAGAATGAAATGGAGTACCTGAAATACCAGTACAGACATAGCAAATGTATACAGTTGTCAGGTGTGCCCCCCCCCCACAATCCTATGTAGAAATGTAACATGTATGTGTAGATATAATAATAGTGAAGCACAGATTACCTGAGCCAGCCAAAGTAGCAGGATGTAACACATGTACAATATGCAGGGCTGTGTGTGTTAGGTTGGTGTATGTTGTATATTGTGTGACAGTGGTCAGCATGTAGGCATGGCGGGTTTTGTCCTGGTGGCCATTGGCCAGTACTGCCGATGACAGGGCCAAGTTCTAACAACTGCAGTGCCAAACACAATACATCCCAGAAAAACACACTCCAGCAGTAAGCCATAGCAATTGTTCGGATGTAATATCTGTCATCATCTGAAAGATGGACATGGCATGAATGTGGGCCCAAACATACAAACAGTGGACAGGTGGAAGTACCCTAGACAGACAGTGTATAAAATGTTACTGTCAAATGGACACACCTTTGGAATTGTACATAAAGGTTAGCAGCACATTAGTTGGGTTTGTAGTATGGAATACTGATGTCGTCTGACCAAACAGTGGCAAACCACAAAGGTCACAGGTATGAAGTATTGAGAAACTGCTGATGTCCCTGCACAAGCCAGCATAAGTGGAATGCCCCACGTATATCTGTGAGTCAGCTGCAAGTAGCTTCCAAAGCACACATGCACCCATCCCACCCCACCATCAGCCACAGGTACCTTACAGGTCTTATCCCTGCTGTTGGGAATGAGTACAATATGACCCCCGCCTCTGTATGGAAATAGCCACAGAATGCAGCATGCTGAAGAGGTGACCCATGCAGGTGTGTCCCTAGCTGTAAGCAGCACCCTGACAGCATCCACACCACTGGATCAATAATGACAGAAACTATTGACATTAACACCTTGCACACCTACCCTGTCACCCCAGGGGGAATATAGGGGCTTGCAGCCTGGGACTGTAGAAGTGGCACAATGCAACAGCCTGCTATAGATGGCCTGCATCACTACCAAATGCCCTACAGTCCTCTGTCAAAGGCCTGTGTCTCACCCATACTGCCAGTGTATGTTATCTCATGGACTCCCAAAAAACATAACACAGTCCATAGAACCCAAATGCAAGGCCATGTTGACAAATCCCAGTAACATGTCCACCATGTCCTACTACATGAACTGTGGACCAACCCCAAATACTGCTGGGATGAAGTGATAACTATAGGGAACTTATCGGATAATGTTTGCATAATGTTTGGAAGAGCATAGAATAACAGAGGGGGGGTAGGAGCATGGATGACATGGAGTGTGTGAAGTCTGAAACTCAGCCGTGTGTACATACTATCCCTGCCTGCAAACACAGGAATGGGTGGCTACAAACCTGCTTGTAAAATATAATGTGAAGGGGTAATGACCAGAAATATGAGCCATGCCTCTGGATAACCTGTGCGAATCTGTACAGCTGTGAGGTATGGCCACAGCAGAATATGGCCATACTGTCACATCGATCAATGTACAAGGTACTGAACCATTTACACAGACCCATCAGCAAGTATCTGCAGCTTCCCCTCCAGAATGGCATGATTGTGCAAGAATATGTAGGCTGCAGACCACAATACTGGACGCAGCTTTATTCACCCCGTGTTCCCCAGGAAATTGCTGCAAGCAAATATGTATACCTGACAGTAGTTGATGACATAAAACATCACAGTGTAAAACAGTACATATGTCTGAATATCTCTGCTAACATTAAAAACATGTAGTAGAAGCAGCACAGACACGATTACCTACAGTAACCCCACTATCCTTTGCCCATTTTGACCCCATATTGTCAACCGATCTACAGATATCCCACATAAACAGGTATCTAGCTATAGGTGTAGAGCAAAAAAGCCTGCACTGGAGTACCACCTACCTGGAATGGATTCACACATTCAGTACAGAAGGTCATACTGGGCATGCTCCCACACTTACAGAAATGAAGCAAATGTCTGGCAACAACAGTGGACTATACATATCTGATTGTTACATATGTTTGTGCACACACTCCACATTGCACACCAGTCATGCTTTGCACACACACTGGATAGGAATCCACACATATATCCAAGGACAACACTCTGTAATAGGCCAAACGTACACATACATAGATGTGTGGAAGAGAGTGACACACAGTGACAAAGAGCCTCCCATCATGAGGCCTGTCCCACCCAGCACACATCCAATTGGCTAAAAGCATATGATGTGCATATTTAAATGAAAAGAATTGTATTGATTTTATTAAGGTACATGACCTTCGAGTTTGTAAACCGGACAAAGGTGGGAGTATGGTTGTATTTGATAGGGGAGATTACACTAACAGAATGTTAAAACTTTTGAATAGCCCTTCATATTTAGTTAGTTCACACTCTGAAGTGAATACAGCATATTTGCATATAAAGAATATGTTGTAAGAAATGTTTATTGACGGGAAAATTGACCAGAAAATGTTTGACTACATGCTGACCACTTACCCTAGATTTCCAAGTCTTTTTGGTATTCCTAAAATCCATAAAGACGTTTTGGACCCTCCCATGCATCCTTTAGTTGACAGCAGAGGTTCACCTACGTATGCATGTGATAAAGTTATAGATGTAATCTTGCAAAAATTTTTAGTTAATGATGTACAACTTTGTAAAGACTCACGGGCTTTTTTAGAGAGACTCCATGAGTTACCATTTGACATCCAACATCATTTTTTAACTATAGATGTCAAAGATTTGTACACCTGTATCCCACATTAAATAGTTAATGACTGGATCAGGCTGGATTTAAGAGTAAAAGGGTGTACCAGAATAGAACTTGACCTAGTTGAAGAACTTTTGGATATTGTTCTTAACATTAACTTTTTCATGTTTAATGATGAATTTTATCTGCAAAAGGTTGGGGTAGCAATGGGCTCCCCCTGTGGTGCTAGTATAGCCAATCTGGTAATGGCTCATTGGGAACACTCTTTTGTTTTATCTAATTCCGATTACAAAGATGTGCTCATTTTCTATACACATTACCTTGATGACATTTTTATTCTAGTTAAAGGTGACAGAGCCATTAGTGACATGGTAGTCGACTATTTCAACAGCACCACAGACTTCCTAAAATTTACATCCTCTTTTAGTACGGATTCTATAGCGTATCTTGA